>NW_027144082.1:0-42379 GCF_026170545.1 Melanerpes formicivorus | reverse complement strand
GATCTAACTTCTGGAGGCAGTCAAAATGATCCTTAGAATTCTTCCCTACCTTATTCCTGTGCTGAGATACAGGCTGCTCCAACCTGCTGTAAAATGCTTGATTTCGAGAGTGAGCAAAACTAATGAAAACATTGTTGGGGTAAAACCTAAAGGGAAAGACCTAGCACCAAATCCAATTTGCCATCTGATCTAACTTCTGGAGGCAGTCAAAATGAGCATTTGAATTCTTCCCTACCTTATTCCTGTGCTGAGATACAGGCTGCTCCAACCTGCTGTAAAATGCTTGATTTCGAGAGTGAGCGAAACTAATGAAAACATTGTTGGGGTAAAACCTAAAGGGAAAGACCTAGCACCAAATCCAATTTGCCATCTGATCTAACTTCTGGAGGCAGTCAAAATGAGCCTTAGAATTCTTCCCTACCTTATTCCTGTGCTGAGATACAGGCTGCTCCAACCTGCTGTAAAATGCTTGATTTCGAGAGTGAGCGAAACTAATGAAAACATTGTTGGGGTAAAACCTAAAGGGAAAGACCTAGCACCAAATCCAATTTGCCATCTGATCTAACTTCTGGAGGCAGTCAAAATGAGCCTTAGAATTCTTCCCTACCTTATTCCTGTGCTGAGATACAGGCTGCTCCAACCTGCTGTAAAATGCTTGATTTCGAGAGTGAGCGAACTAATGAAAACATTGTTGGGGTAAAACCTAAAGGGAAAGACCTAGCACCAAATCCAATTTGCCATCTGATCTAACTTCTGGAGGCAGTCAAAATGAGCCTTAGAATTCTTCCCTACCTTATTCCTGTGCTGAGATACAGGCTGCTCCAACCTGCTGTAAAATGCTTGATTTCGAGAGTGAGCGAAACTAATGAAAACATTGTTGGGGTAAAACCTAAAGGGAAAGACCTAGCACCAAATCCAATTTGCCATCTGATCTAACTTCTGGAGGCAGTCAAAATGAGCCTTAGAATTCTTCCCTACCTTATTCCTGTGCTGAGATACAGGCTGCTCCAACCTGCTGTAAAATGCTTGATTTCGAGAGTGAGCGAAACTAATGAAAACATTGTTGGGGTAAAACCTAAAGGGAAAGACCTAGCACCAAATCCAATTTGCCATCTGATCTAACTTCTGGAGGCAGTCAAAATGAGCCTTAGAATTCTTCCCTACCTTATTCCTGTGCTGAGATACAGGCTGCTCCAACCTGCTGTAAAATGCTTGATTTCGAGAGTGAGCGAAACTAATGAAAACATTGTTGGGGTAAAACCTAAAGGGAAAGACCTAGCACCAAATCCAATTTGCCATCTGATCTAACTTCTGGAGGCAGTCAAAATGAGCCTTAGAATTCTTCCCTACCTTATTCCTGTGCTGAGATACAGGCTGCTCCAACCTGCTGTAAAATGCTTGATTTCGAGAGTGAGCGAAACTAATGAAAACATTGTTGGGGTAAAACCTAAAGGGAAAGACCTAGCACCAAATCCAATTTGCCATCTGATCTAACTTCTGGAGGCAGTCAAAATGAGCCTTAGAATTCTTCCCTACCTTATTCCTGTGCTGAGATACAGGCTGCTCCAACCTGCTGTAAAATGCTTGATTTCGAGAGTGAGCGAAACTAATGAAAACATTGTTGGGGTAAAACCTAAAGGGAAAGACCTAGCACCAAATCCAATTTGCCATCTGATCTAACTTCTGGAGGCAGTCAAAATGATCCTTAGAATTCTTCCCTACCTTATTCCTGTGCTGAGATACAGGCTGCTCCAACCTGCTGTAAAATGCTTGATTTCGAGAGTGAGCGAAACTAATGAAAACATTGTTGGGGTAAAACCTAAAGGGAAAGACCTAGCACCAAATCCAATTTGCCATCTGATCTAACTTCTGGAGGCAGTCAAAATGAGCCTTAGAATTCTTCCCTACCTTATTCCTGTGCTGAGATACAGGCTGCTCCAACCTGCTGTAAAATGCTTGATTTCGAGAGTGAGCGAAACTAATGAAAACATTGTTGGGGTAAAACCTAAAGGGAAAGACCTAGCACCAAATCCAATTTGCCATCTGATCTAACTTCTGGAGGCAGTCAAAATGAGCCTTAGAATTCTTCCCTACCTTATTCCTGTGCTGAGATACAGGCTGCTCCAACCTGCTGTAAAATGCTTGATTTCGAGAGTGAGCGAAACTAATGAAAACATTGTTGGGGTAAAACCTAAAGGGAAAGACCTAGCACCAAATCCAATTTGCCATCTGATCTAACTTCTGGAGGCAGTCAAAATGAGCCTTAGAATTCTTCCCTACCTTATTCCTGTGCTGAGATACAGGCTGCTCCAACCTGCTGTAAAATGCTTGATTTCGAGAGTGAGGAAAACTAATGAAAACATTGTTGGGGTAAAACCTAAAGGGAAAGACCTAGCACCAAATCCAATTTGCCATCTGATCTAACTTCTGGAGGCAGTCAAAATGAGCCTTAGAATTCTTCCCTACCTTATTCCTGTGCTGAGATACAGGCTGCTCCAACCTGCTGTAAAATGCTTGATTTCGAGAGTGAGCGAAACTAATGAAAACATTGTTGGGGTAAAACCTAAAGGGAAAGACCTAGCACCAAATCCAATTTGCCATCTGATCTAACTTCTGGAGGCAGTCAAAATGAGCCTTAGAATTCTTCCCTACCTTATTCCTGTGCTGAGATACAGGCTGCTCCAACCTGCTGTAAAATGCTTGATTTCGAGAGTGAGCGAAACTGATGAAAACATTGTTGGGGTAAAACCTAAAGGGAAAGACCTAGCACCAAATCCAATTTGCCATCTGATCTAACTTCTGGAGGCAGTCAAAATGAGCCTTAGAATTCTTCCCTACCTTATTCCTGTGCTGAGATACAGGCTGCTCCAACCTGCTGTAAAATGCTTGATTTCGAGAGTGAGCGAAACTAATGAAAACATTGTTGGGGTAAAACCTAAAGGGAAAGACCTAGCACCAAATCCAATTTGCCATCTGATCTAACTTCTGGAGGCAGTCAAAATGAGCCTTAGAATTCTTCCCTACCTTATTCCTGTGCTGAGATACAGGCTGCTCCAACCTGCTGTAAAATGCTTGATTTCGAGAGTGAGCGAAACTGATGAAAACATTGTTGGGGTAAAACCTAAAGGGAAAGACCTAGCACCAAATCCAATTTGCCATCTGATCTAACTTCTGGAGGCAGTCAAAATGAGCCTTAGAATTCTTCCCTACCTTATTCCTGTGCTGAGATACAGGCTGCTCCAACCTGCTGTAAAATGCTTGATTTCGAGAGTGAGCGAAACTAATGAAAACATTGTTGGGGTAAAACCTAAAGGGAAAGACCTAGCACCAAATCCAATTTGCCATCTGATCTAACTTCTGGAGGCAGTCAAAATGAGCCTTAGAATTCTTCCCTACCTTATTCCTGTGCTGAGATACAGGCTGCTCCAACCTGCTGTAAAATGCTTGATTTCGAGAGTGAGCGAAACTAATGAAAACATTGTTGGGGTAAAACCTAAAGGGAAAGACCTAGCACCAAATCCAATTTGCCATCTGATCTAACTTCTGGAGGCAGTCAAAATGAGCCTTAGAATTCTTCCCTACCTTATTCCTGTGCTGAGATACAGGCTGCTCCAACCTGCTGTAAAATGCTTGATTTCGAGAGTGAGCGAAACTGATGAAAACATTGTTGGGGTAAAAACCTAAAGGGAAAGACCTAGCACCAAATCCAATTTGCCATCTGATCTAACTTCTGGAGGCAGTCAAAATGAGCCTTAGAATTCTTCCCTACCTTATTCCTGTGCTGAGATACAGGCTGCTCCAACCTGCTGTAAAATGCTTGATTTCGAGAGTGAGCGAAACTAATGAAAACATTGTTGGGGTAAAACCTAAAGGGAAAGACCTAGCACCAAATCCAATTTGCCATCTGATCTAACTTCTGGAGGCAGTCAAAATGAGCCTTAGAATTCTTCCCTACCTTATTCCTGTGCTGAGATACAGGCTGCTCCAACCTGCTGTAAAATGCTTGATTTCGAGAGTGAGCGAAACTGATGAAAACATTGTTGGGGTAAAACCTAAAGGGAAAGACCTAGCACCAAATCCAATTTGCCATCTGATCTAACTTCTGGAGGCAGTCAAAATGAGCCTTAGAATTCTTCCCTACCTTATTCCTGTGCTGAGATACAGGCTGCTCCAACCTGCTGTAAAATGCTTGATTTCGAGAGTGAGCGAAACTAATGAAAACATTGTTGGGGTAAAACCTAAAGGGAAAGACCTAGCACCAAATCCAATTTGCCATCTGATCTAACTTCTGGAGGCAGTCAAAATGAGCATTTGAATTCTTCCCTACCTTATTCCTGTGCTGAGATACAGGCTGCTCCAACCTGCTGTAAAATGCTTGATTTCGAGAGTGAGCGAAACTAATGAAAACATTGTTGGGGTAAAACCTAAAGGGAAAGACCTAGCACCAAATCCAATTTGCCATCTGATCTAACTTCTGGAGGCAGTCAAAATGAGCCTTAGAATTCTTCCCTACCTTATTCCTGTGCTGAGATACAGGCTGCTCCAACCTGCTGTAAAATGCTTGATTTCGAGAGTGAGCGAAACTAATGAAAACATTGTTGGGGTAAAACCTAAAGGGAAAGACCTAGCACCAAATCCAATTTGCCATCTGATCTAACTTCTGGAGGCAGTCAAAATGAGCATTTGAATTCTTCCCTACCTTATTCCTGTGCTGAGATACAGGCTGCTCCAACCTGCTGTAAAATGCTTGATTTCGAGAGTGAGCAAAACTAATGAAAAACATTGTTGGGGTAAAACCTAAAGGGAAAGACCTAGCACCAAATCCAATTTGCCATCTGATCTAACTTCTGGAGGCAGTCAAAATGAGCCTTAGAATTCTTCCCTACCTTATTCCTGTGCTGAGATACAGGCTGCTCCAACCTGCTGTAAAATGCTTGATTTCGAGAGTGAGCGAAACTAATGAAAACATTGTTGGGGTAAAACCTAAAGGGAAAGACCTAGCACCAAATCCAATTTGCCATCTGATCTAACTTCTGGAGGCAGTCAAAATGAGCCTTTGAATTCTTCCCTACCTTATTCCTGTGCTGAGATACAGGCTGCTCCAACCTGCTGTAAAATGCTTGATTTCGAGAGTGAGCGAAACTAATGAAAACATTGTTGGGGTAAAACCTAAAGGGAAAGACCTAGCACCAAATCCAATTTGCCATCTGATCTAACTTCTGGAGGCAGTCAAAATGAGCCTTAGAATTCTTCCCTACCTTATTCCTGTGCTGAGATACAGGCTGCTCCAACCTGCTGTAAAATGCTTGATTTCGAGAGTGAGCGAAAACTAATGAAAACATTGTTGGGGTAAAACCTAAAGGGAAAGACCTAGCACCAAATCCAATTTGCCATCTGATCTAACTTCTGGAGGCAGTCAAAATGATCCTTAGAATTCTTCCCTACCTTATTCCTGTGCTGAGATACAGGCTGCTCCAACTTGCTGTAAAATGCTTGATTTCGAGAGTGAGCGAAACTAATGAAAACATTGTTGGGGTAAAACCTAAAGGGAAAGACCTAGCACCAAATCCAATTTGCCATCTGATCTAACTTCTGGAGGCAGTCAAAATGAGCCTTAGAATTCTTCCCTACCTTATTCCTGTGCTGAGATACAGGCTGCTCCAACCTGCTGTAAAATGCTTGATTTCGAGAGTGAGCGAAACTAATGAAAACATTGTTGGGGTAAAACCTAAAGGGAAAGACCTAGCACCAAATCCAATTTGCCATCTGATCTAACTTCTGGAGGCAGTCAAAATGAGCCTTAGAATTCTTCCCTACCTTATTCCTGTGCTGAGATACAGGCTGCTCCAACCTGCTGTAAAATGCTTGATTTCGAGAGTGAGCGAAACTAATGAAAACATTGTTGGGGTAAAACCTAAAGGGAAAGACCTAGCACCAAATCCAATTTGCCATCTGATCTAACTTCTGGAGGCAGTCAAAATGAGCCTTAGAATTCTTCCCTACCTTATTCCTGTGCTGAGATACAGGCTGCTCCAACCTGCTGTAAAATGCTTGATTTCAAGAGTGAGCGAAACTAATGAAAACATTGTTGGGGTAAAACCTAAAGGGAAAGACCTAGCACCAAATCCAATTTGCCATCTGATCTAACTTCTGGAGGCAGTCAAAATGAGCCTTAGAATTCTTCCCTACCTTATTCCTGTGCTGAGATACAGGCTGCTCCAACCTGCTGTAAAATGCTTGATTTCGAGAGTGAGCGAAACTAATGAAAACATTGTTGGGGTAAAACCTAAAGGGAAAGACCTAGCACCAAATCCAATTTGCCATCTGATCTAACTTCTGGAGGCAGTCAAAATGAGCCTTAGAATTCTTCCCTACCTTATTCCTGTGCTGAGATACAGGCTGCTCCAACCTGCTGTAAAATGCTTGATTTCGAGAGTGAGCGAAACTAATGAAAACATTGTTGGGGTAAAACCTAAAGGGAAAGACCTAGCACCAAATCCAATTTGCCATCTGATCTAACTTCTGGAGGCAGTCAAAATGAGCCTTAGAATTCTTCCCTACCTTATTCCTGTGCTGAGATACAGGCTGCTCCAACCTGCTGTAAAATGCTTGATTTCGAGAGTGAGCGAAACTAATGAAAACATTGTTGGGGTAAAACCTAAAGGGAAAGACCTAGCACCAAATCCAATTTGCCATCTGATCTAACTTCTGGAGGCAGTCAAAATGAGCCTTAGAATTCTTCCCTACCTTATTCCTGTGCTGAGATACAGGCTGCTCCAACCTGCTGTAAAATGCTTGATTTCGAGAGTGAGCGAACTAATGAAAACATTGTTGGGGTAAAACCTAAAGGGAAAGACCTAGCACCAAATCCAATTTGCCATCTGATCTAACTTCTGGAGGCAGTCAAAATGAGCCTTAGAATTCTTCCCTACCTTATTCCTGTGCTGAGATACAGGCTGCTCCAACCTGCTGTAAAATGCTTGATTTCGAGAGTGAGCGAAACTAATGAAAACATTGTTGGGGTAAAACCTAAAGGGAAAGACCTAGCACCAAATCCAATTTGCCATCTGATCTAACTTCTGGAGGCAGTCAAAATGAGCCTTAGAATTCTTCCCTACCTTATTCCTGTGCTGAGATACAGGCTGCTCCAACCTGCTGTAAAATGCTTGATTTCGAGAGTGAGCGAAACTAATGAAAACATTGTTGGGGTAAAACCTAAAGGGAAAGACCTAGCACCAAATCCAATTTGCCATCTGATCTAACTTCTGGAGGCAGTCAAAATGAGCCTTAGAATTCTTCCCTACCTTATTCCTGTGCTGAGATACAGGCTGCTCCAACCTGCTGTAAAATGCTTGATTTCGAGAGTGAGCGAAACTAATGAAAACATTGTTGGGGTAAAACCTAAAGGGAAAGACCTAGCACCAAATCCAATTTGCCATCTGATCTAACTTCTGGAGGCAGTCAAAATGAGCCTTAGAATTCTTCCCTACCTTATTCCTGTGCTGAGATACAGGCTGCTCCAACCTGCTGTAAAATGCTTGATTTCGAGAGTGAGCGAAACTAATGAAAACATTGTTGGGGTAAAACCTAAAGGGAAAGACCTAGCACCAAATCCAATTTGCCATCTGATCTAACTTCTGGAGGCAGTCAAAATGAGCCTTAGAATTCTTCCCTACCTTATTCCTGTGCTGAGATACAGGCTGCTCCAACCTGCTGTAAAATGCTTGATTTCGAGAGTGAGCGAAACTAATGAAAACATTGTTGGGGTAAAAACCTAAAGGGAAAGACCTAGCACCAAATCCAATTTGCCATCTGATCTAACTTCTGGAGGCAGTCAAAATGATCCTTAGAATTCTTCCCTACCTTATTCCTGTGCTGAGATACAGGCTGCTCCAACCTGCTGTAAAATGCTTGATTTCGAGAGTGAGCGAAACTAATGAAAACATTGTTGGGGTAAAACCTAAAGGGAAAGACCTAGCACCAAATCCAATTTGCCATCTGATCTAACTTCTGGAGGCAGTCAAAATGAGCATTTGAATTCTTCCCTACCTTATTCCTGTGCTGAGATACAGGCTGCTCCAACCTGCTGTAAAATGCTTGATTTCGAGAGTGAGCGAAACTAATGAAAACATTGTTGGGGTAAAACCTAAAGGGAAAGACCTAGCACCAAATCCAATTTGCCATCTGATCTAACTTCTGGAGGCAGTCAAAATGAGCCTTAGAATTCTTCGCTACCTTATTCCTGTGCTGAGATACAGGCTGCTCCAACCTGCTGTAAAATGCTTGATTTCGAGAGTGAGCGAAACTAATGAAAACATTGTTGGGGTAAAACCTAAAGGGAAAGACCTAGCACCCAAATCCAATTTGCCATCTGATCTAACTTCTGGAGGCAGTCAAAATGAGCCTTAGAATTCTTCCCTACCTTATTCCTGTGCTGAGATACAGGCTGCTCCAACCTGCTGTAAAATGCTTGATTTCGAGAGTGAGCGAAACTAATGAAAACATTGTTGGGGTAAAACCTAAAGGGAAAGACCTAGCACCAAATCCAATTTGCCATCTGATCTAACTTCTGGAGGCAGTCAAAATGAGCCTTAGAATTCTTCCCTACCTTATTCCTGTGCTGAGATACAGGCTGCTCCAACCTGCTGTAAAATGCTTGATTTCGAGAGTGAGCGAAACTAATGAAAACATTGTTGGGGTAAAACCTAAAGGGAAAGACCTAGCACCAAATCCAATTTTGCCATCTGATCTAACTTCTGGAGGCAGTCAAAATGATCCTTAGAATTCTTCCCTACCTTATTCCTGTGCTGAGATACAGGCTGCTCCAACCTGCTGTAAAATGCTTGATTTCGAGAGTGAGCGAAACTAATGAAAACATTGTTGGGGTAAAACCTAAAGGGAAAGACCTAGCACCAAATCCAATTTGCCATCTGATCTAACTTCTGGAGGCAGTCAAAATGAGCCTTAGAATTCTTCCCTACCTTATTCCTGTGCTGAGATACAGGCTGCTCCAACCTGCTGTAAAATGCTTGATTTCGAGAGTGAGCGAAACTAATGAAAACATTGTTGGGGTAAAACCTAAAGGGAAAGACCTAGCACCAAATCCAATTTGCCATCTGATCTAACTTCTGGAGGCAGTCAAAATGATCCTTAGAATTCTTCCCTACCTTATTCCTGTGCTGAGATACAGGCGGCTCCAACCTGCTGTAAAATGCTTGATTTCGAGAGTGAGCGAAACTAATGAAAACATTGTTGGGGTAAAACCTAAAGGGAAAGACCTAGCACCAAATCCAATTTGCCATCTGATCTAACTTCTGGAGGCAGTCAAAATGAGCCTTAGAATTCTTCCCTACCTTATTCCTGTGCTGAGATACAGGCTGCTCCAACCTGCTGTAAAATGCTTGATTTCGAGAGTGAGCGAAACTAATGAAAACATTGTTGGGGTAAAACCTAAAGGGAAAGACCTAGCACCAAATCCAATTTGCCATCTGATCTAACTTCTGGAGGCAGTCAAAATGAGCCTTAGAATTCTTCCCTACCTTATTCCTGTGCTGAGATACAGGCTGCTCCAACCTGCTGTAAAATGCTTGATTTCGAGAGTGAGCGAAACTAATGAAAACATTGTTGGGGTAAAACCTAAAGGGAAAGACCTAGCACCAAATCCAATTTGCCATCTGATCTAACTTCTGGAGGCAGTCAAAATGAGCCTTAGAATTCTTCCCTACCTTATTCCTGTGCTGAGATACAGGCTGCTCCAACCTGCTGTAAAATGCTTGATTTCGAGAGTGAGCGAAACTAATGAAAACATTGTTGGGGTAAAACCTAAAGGGAAAGACCTAGCACCAAATCCAATTTGCCATCTGATCTAACTTCTGGAGGCAGTCAAAATGAGCCTTAGAATTCTTCCCTACCTTATTCCTGTGCTGAGATACAGGCTGCTCCAACCTGCTGTAAAATGCTTGATTTCGAGAGTGAGCGAAACTAATGAAAACATTGTTGGGGTAAAACCTAAAGGGAAAGACCTAGCACCAAATCCAATTTGCCATCTGATCTAACTTCTGGAGGCAGTCAAAATGAGCCTTAGAATTCTTCCCTACCTTATTCCTGTGCTGAGATACAGGCTGCTCCAACCTGCTGTAAAATGCTTGATTTCGAGAGTGAGCGAAACTAATGAAAACATTGTTGGGGTAAAACCTAAAGGGAAAGACCTAGCACCAAATCCAATTTGCCATCTGATCTAACTTCTGGAGGCAGTCAAAATGAGCCTTAGAATTCTTCCCTACCTTATTCCTGTGCTGAGATACAGGCTGCTCCAACCTGCTGTAAAATGCTTGATTTCGAGAGTGAGCGAAACTAATGAAAACATTGTTGGGGTAAAACCTAAAGGGAAAGACCTAGCACCAAATCCAATTTGCCATCTGATCTAACTTCTGGAGGCAGTCAAAATGAGCCTTAGAATTCTTCCCTACCTTATTCCTGTGCTGAGATACAGGCTGCTCCAACCTGCTGTAAAATGCTTGATTTCGAGAGTGAGCGAAACTAATGAAAACATTGTTGGGGTAAAACCTAAAGGGAAAGACCTAGCACCAAATCCAATTTGCCATCTGATCTAACTTCTGGAGGCAGTCAAAATGAGCCTTAGAATTCTTCCCTACCTTATTCCTGTGCTGAGATACAGGCTGCTCCAACCTGCTGTAAAATGCTTGATTTCGAGAGTGAGCGAAACTAATGAAAACATTGTTGGGGTAAAACCTAAAGGGAAAGACCTAGCACCAAATCCAATTTGCCATCTGATCTAACTTCTGGAGGCAGTCAAAATGAGCCTTAGAATTCTTCCCTACCTTATTCCTGTGCTGAGATACAGGCTGCTCCAACCTGCTGTAAAATGCTTGATTTCGAGAGTGAGCGAAACTAATGAAAACATTGTTGGGGTAAAACCTAAAGGGAAAGACCTAGCACCAAATCCAATTTGCCATCTGATCTAACTTCTGGAGGCAGTCAAAATGAGCCTTAGAATTCTTCCCTACCTTATTCCTGTGCTGAGATACAGGCTGCTCCAACCTGCTGTAAAATGCTTGATTTCGAGACGTGAGCGAAACTAATGAAAACATTGTTGGGGTAAAACCTAAAGGGAAAGGCCTAGCACCAAATCCAATTTGCCATCTGATCTAACTTCTGGAGGCAGTCAAAATGAGCATTAGAATTCTTCCCTACCTTATTCCTGTGCTGAGATACAGGCTGCTCCAACCTGCTGTAAAATGCTTGATTTCGAGAGTGAGCGAAACTAATGAAAACATTGTTGGGGTAAAACCTAAAGGGAAAGACCTAGCACCAAATCCAATTTGCCATCTGATCTAACTTCTGGAGGCAGTCAAAATGATCCTTAGAATTCTTCCCTACCTTATTCCTGTGCTGAGATACAGGCTGCTCCAACCTGCTGTAAAATGCTTGATTTCGAGAGTGAGCGAAACTAATGAAAACATTGTTGGGGTAAAACCTAAAGGGAAAGACCTAGCACCAAATCCAATTTGCCATCTGATCTAACTTCTGGAGGCAGTCAAAATGATCCTTAGAATTCTTCCCTACCTTATTCCTGTGCTGAGATACAGGCTGCTCCCAACCTGCTGTAAAATGCTTGATTTCGAGAGTGAGCGAAACTAATGAAAACATTGTTGGGGTAAAACCTAAAGGGAAAGACCTAGCACCAAATCCAATTTGCCATCTGATCTAACTTCTGGAGGCAGTCAAAATGAGCCTTAGAATTCTTCCCTACCTTATTCCTGTGCTGAGATACAGGCTGCTCCAACCTGCTGTAAAATGCTTGATTTCGAGAGTGAGCGAAACTAATGAAAACATTGTTGGGGTAAAACCTAAAGGGAAAGACCTAGCACCAATCCAATTTGCCATCTGATCTAACTTCTGGAGGCAGTCAAAATGAGCCTTAGAATTCTTCCCTACCTTATTCCTGTGCTGAGATACAGGCCTGCTCCAACCTGCTGTAAAATGCTTGATTTCGAGAGTGAGCGAAACTGATGAAAACATTGTTGGGGTAAAACCTAAAGGGAAAGACCTAGCACCAAATCCAATTTGCCATCTGATCTAACTTCTGGAGGCAGTCAAAATGATCCTTAGAATTCTTCCCTACCTTATTCCTGTGCTGAGATACAGGCTGCTCCAACCTGCTGTAAAATGCTTGATTTCGAGAGTGAGCGAAACTAATGAAAACATTGTTGGGGTAAAAACCTAAAGGGAAAGACCTAGCACCAAATCCAATTTGCCATCTGATCTAACTTCTGGAGGCAGTCAAAATGAGCATTTGAATTCTTCCCTACCTTATTCCTGTGCTGAGATACAGGCTGCTCCAACCTGCTGTAAAATGCTTGATTTCGAGAGTGAGCGAAACTAATGAAAACATTGTTGGGGTAAAACCTAAAGGGAAAGACCTAGCACCAAATCCAATTTGCCATCTGATCTAACTTCTGGAGGCAGTCAAAATGAGCCTTAGAATTCTTCCCTACCTTATTCCTGTGCTGAGATACAGGCTGCTCCAACCTGCTGTAAAATGCTTGATTTCGAGAGTGAGCGAAAACTAATGAAAACATTGTTGGGGTAAAACCTAAAGGGAAAGACCTAGCACCAAATCCAATTTGCCATCTGATCTAACTTCTGGAGGCAGTCAAAATGAGCCTTAGAATTCTTCCCTACCTTATTCCTGTGCTGAGATACAGGCTGCTCCAACCTGCTGTAAAATGCTTGATTTCGAGAGTGAGCGAAACTAATGAAAACATTGTTGGGGTAAAACCTAAAGGGAAAGACCTAGCACCAAATCCAATTTGCCATCTGATCTAACTTCTGGAGGCAGTCAAAATGAGCCTTAGAATTCTTCCCTACCTTATTCCTGTGCTGAGATACAGGCTGCTCCAACCTGCTGTAAAATGCTTGATTTCGAGAGTGAGCGAAACTAATGAAAACTTTGTTGGGGTAAAACCTAAAGGGAAAGACCTAGCACCAAATCCAATTTGCCATCTGATCTAACTTCTGGAGGCAGTCAAAATGAGCCTTAGAATTCTTCCCTACCTTATTCCTGTGCTGAGATACAGGCTGCTCCAACCTGCTGTAAAATGCTTGATTTCGAGAGTGAGCGAAACTAATGAAAACATTGTTGGGGTAAAACCTAAAGGGAAAGACCTAGCACCAAATCCAATTTGCCATCTGATCTAACTTCTGGAGGCAGTCAAAATGATCCTTAGAATTCTTCCCTACCTTATTCCTGTGCTGAGATACAGGCTGCTCCAACCTGCTGTAAAATGCTTGATTTCGAGAGTGAGCGAAACTAATGAAAACATTGTTGGGGTAAAACCTAAAGGGAAAGACCTAGCACCAAATCCAATTTGCCATCTGATCTAACTTCTGGAGGCAGTCAAAATGAGCATTTGAATTCTTCCCTACCTTATTCCTGTGCTGAGATACAGGCTGCTCCAACCTGCTGTAAAATGCTTGATTTCGAGAGTGAGCGAAACTAATGAAAACATTGTTGGGGTAAAACCTAAAGGGAAAGACCTAGCACCAAATCCAATTTGCCATCTGATCTAACTTCTGGAGGCAGTCAAAATGAGCCTTAGAATTCTTCCCTACCTTATTCCTGTGCTGAGATACAGGCTGCTCCAACCTGCTGTAAAATGCTTGATTTCGAGAGTGAGCGAAACTAATGAAAACATTGTTGGGGTAAAACCTAAAGGGAAAGACCTAGCACCAAATCCAATTTGCCATCTGATCTAACTTCTGGAGGCAGTCAAAATGAGCCTTAGAATTCTTCCCTACCTTATTCCTGTGCTGAGATACAGGCTGCTCCAACCTGCTGTAAAATGCTTGATTTCGAGAGTGAGCGAAACTAATGAAAACATTGTTGGGGTAAAACCTAAAGGGAAAGACCTAGCACCAAATCCAATTTGCCATCTGATCTAACTTCTGGAGGCAGTCAAAATGAGCCTTAGAATTCTTCCCTACCTTATTCCTGTGCTGAGATACAGGCTGCTCCAACCTGCTGTAAAATGCTTGATTTCGAGAGTGAGCGAAACTAATGAAAACATTGTTGGGGTAAAACCTAAAGGGAAAGACCTAGCACCAAATCCAATTTGCCATCTGATCTAACTTCTGGAGGCAGTCAAAATGAGCATTTGAATTCTTCCCTACCTTATTCCTGTGCTGAGATACAGGCTGCTCCAACCTGCTGTAAAATGCTTGATTTCGAGAGTGAGCGAAACTAATGAAAACATTGTTGGGGTAAAACCTAAAGGGAAAGACCTAGCACCAAATCCAATTTGCCATCTGATCTAACTTCTGGAGGCAGTCAAAATGAGCCTTAGAATTCTTCCCTACCTTATTCCTGTGCTGAGATACAGGCTGCTCCAACCTGCTGTAAAATGCTTGATTTCGAGAGTGAGCGAAACTAATGAAAACATTGTTGGGGTAAAACCTAAAGGGAAAGACCTAGCACCAAATCCAATTTGCCATCTGATCTAACTTCTGGAGGCAGTCAAAATGAGCCTTAGAATTCTTCCCTACCTTATTCCTGTGCTGAGATACAGGCTGCTCCAACCTGCTGTAAAATGCTTGATTTCGAGAGTGAGCGAAACTAATGAAAACATTGTTGGGGTAAAACCTAAAGGGAAAGACCTAGCACCAAATCCAATTTGCCATCTGATCTAACTTCTGGAGGCAGTCAAAATGAGCCTTAGAATTCTTCCCTACCTTATTCCTGTGCTGAGATACAGGCTGCTCCAACCTGCTGTAAAATGCTTGATTTCGAGAGTGAGCGAAACTAATGAAAACATTGTTGGGGTAAAACCTAAAGGGAAAGACCTAGCACCAAATCCAATTTGCCATCTGATCTAACTTCTGGAGGCAGTCAAAATGAGCCTTAGAATTCTTCCCTACCTTATTCCTGTGCTGAGATACAGGCTGCTCCAACCTGCTGTAAAATGCTTGATTTCGAGAGTGAGCGAAACTAATGAAAACATTGTTGGGGTAAAACCTAAAGGGAAAGACCTAGCACCAAATCCAATTTGCCATCTGATCTAACTTCTGGAGGCAGTCAAAATGATCCTTAGAATTCTTCCCTACCTTATTCCTGTGCTGAGATACAGGCTGCTCCAACCTGCTGTAAAATGCTTGATTTCGAGAGTGAGCGAAACTAATGAAAACATTGTTGGGGTAAAACCTAAAGGGAAAGACCTAGCACCAAATCCAATTTGCCATCTGATCTAACTTCTGGAGGCAGTCAAAATGAGCCTTAGAATTCTTCCCTACCTTATTCCTGTGCTGAGATACAGGCTGCTCCAACCTGCTGTAAAATGCTTGATTTCGAGAGTGAGCGAAACTAATGAAAACATTGTTGGGGTAAAACCTAAAGGGAAAGACCTAGCACCAAATCCAATTTGCCATCTGATCTAACTTCTGGAGGCAGTCAAAATGAGCCTTAGAATTCTTCCCTACCTTATTCCTGTGCTGAGATACAGGCTGCTCCAACCTGCTGTAAAATGCTTGATTTCGAGAGTGAGCGAAACTAATGAAAACATTGTTGGGGTAAAACCTAAAGGGAAAGACCTAGCACCAAATCCAATTTGCCATCTGATCTAACTTCTGGAGGCAGTCAAAATGAGCCTTAGAATTCTTCCCTACCTTATTCCTGTGCTGAGATACAGGCTGCTCCAACCTGCTGTAAAATGCTTGATTTCGAGAGTGAGCGAAACTAATGAAAACATTGTTGGGGTAAAACCTAAAGGGAAAGACCTAGCACCAAATCCAATTTGCCATCTGATCTAACTTCTGGAGGCAGTCAAAATGATCCTTAGAATTCTTCCCTACCTTATTCCTGTGCTGAGATACAGGCTGCTCCAACCTGCTGTAAAATGCTTGATTTCGAGAGTGAGCGAAACTAATGAAAACATTGTTGGGGTAAAACCTAAAGGGAAAGACCTAGCACCAAATCCAATTTGCCATCTGATCTAACTTCTGGAGGCAGTCAAAATGATCCTTAGAATTCTTCCCTACCTTATTCCTGTGCTGAGATACAGGCTGCTCCAACCTGCTGTAAAATGCTTGATTTCAAGAGTGAGCGAAACTAATGAAAACATTGTTGGGGTAAAACCTAAAGGGAAAGACCTAGCACCAAATCCAATTTGCCATCTGATCTAACTTCTGGAGGCAGTCAAAATGAGCCTTAGAATTCTTCCCTACCTTATTCCTGTGCTGAGATACAGGCTGCTCCAACCTGCTGTAAAATGCTTGATTTCAAGAGTGAGCGAAACTAATGAAAACATTGTTGGGGTAAAACCTAAAGGGAAAGACCTAGCACCAAATCCAATTTGCCATCTGATCTAACTTCTGGAGGCAGTCAAAATGAGCCTTAGAATTCTTCCCTACCTTATTCCTGTGCTGAGATACAGGCTGCTCCAACCTGCTGTAAAATGCTTGATTTCGAGAGTGAGCGAAACTAATGAAAACATTGTTGGGGTAAAACCTAAAGGGAAAGACCTAGCACCAAATCCAATTTGCCATCTGATCTAACTTCTGGAGGCAGTCAAAATGAGCATTTGAATTCTTCCCTACCTTATTCCTGTGCTGAGATACAGGCTGCTCCAACCTGCTGTAAAATGCTTGATTTTGAGAGTGAGCGAAACTAATGAAAACATTGTTGGGGTAAAACCTAAAGGGAAAGACCTAGCACCAAATCCAATTTGCCATCTGATCTAACTTCTGGAGGCAGTCAAAATGAGCCTTAGAATTCTTCCCTACCTTATTCCTGTGCTGAGATACAGGCTGCTCCAACCTGCTGTAAAATGCTTGATTTCGAGAGTGAGCGAAACTAATGAAAACATTGTTGGGGTAAAACCTAAAGGGAAAGACCTAGCACCAAATCCAATTTGCCATCTGATCTAACTTCTGGAGGCAGTCAAAATGAGCATTTGAATTCTTCCCTACCTTATTCCTGTGCTGAGATACAGGCTGCTCCAACCTGCTGTAAAATGCTTGATTTCGAGAGTGAGCGAAACTAATGAAAACATTGTTGGGGTAAAACCTAAAGGGAAAGACCTAGGACCAAATCCAATTTGCCATCTGATCTAACTTCTGGAGGCAGTCAAAATGAGCCTTAGAATTCTTCCCTACCTTATTCCTGTGCTGAGATACAGGCTGCTCCAACCTGCTGTAAAATGCTTGATTTCGAGAGTGAGCGAAACTAATGAAAACATTGTTGGGGTAAAACCTAAAGGGAAAGGCCTAGCACCAAATCCAATTTGCCATCTGATCTAACTTCTGGAGGCAGTCAAAATGAGCATTTGAATTCTTCCCTACCTTATTCCTGTGCTGAGATACAGGCTGCTCCAACCTGCTGTAAAATGCTTGATTTCGAGAGTGAGCGAAACTAATGAAAACATTGTTGGGGTAAAACCTAAAGGGAAAGACCTAGCACCAAATCCAATTTGCCATCTGATCTAACTTCTGGAGGCAGTCAAAATGAGCCTTAGAATTCTTCCCTACCTTATTCCTGTGCTGAGATACAGGCTGCTCCAACCTGCTGTAAAATGCTTGATTTCGAGAGTGAGCGAAACTAATGAAAACATTGTTGGGGTAAAACCTAAAGGGAAAGACCTAGCACCAAATCCAATTTGCCATCTGATCTAACTTCTGGAGGCAGTCAAAATGAGCCTTAGAATTCTTCCCTACCTTATTCCTGTGCTGAGATACAGGCTGCTCCAACCTGCTGTAAAATGCTTGATTTCGAGAGTGAGCGAAACTAATGAAAACATTGTTGGGGTAAAACCTAAAGGGAAAGACCTAGCACCAAATCCAATTTGCCATCTGATCTAACTTCTGGAGGCAGTCAAAATGAGCATTTGAATTCTTCCCTACCTTATTCCTGTGCTGAGATACAGGCTGCTCCAACCTGCTGTAAAATGCTTGATTTCGAGAGTGAGCGAAACTAATGAAAACATTGTTGGGGTAAAACCTAAAGGGAAAGACCTAGCACCAAATCCAATTTGCCATCTGATCTAACTTCTGGAGGCAGTCAAAATGAGCCTTAGAATTCTTCCCTACCTTATTCCTGTGCTGAGATACAGGCTGCTCCAACCTGCTGTAAAATGCTTGATTTCGAGAGTGAGCGAAACTAATGAAAACATTGTTGGGGTAAAACCTAAAGGGAAAGACCTAGCACCAAATCCAATTTGCCATCTGATCTAACTTCTGGAGGCAGTCAAAATGAGCCTTAGAATTCTTCCCTACCTTATTCCTGTGCTGAGATACAGGCTGCTCCAACCTGCTGTAAAATGCTTGATTTCGAGAGTGAGCGAAACTAATGAAAACATTGTTGGGGTAAAACCTAAAGGGAAAGACCTAGCACCAAATCCAATTTGCCATCTGATCTAACTTCTGGAGGCAGTCAAAATGAGCCTTAGAATTCTTCCCTACCTTATTCCTGTGCTGAGATACAGGCTGCTCCAACCTGCTGTAAAATGCTTGATTTCGAGAGTGAGCGAAACTAATGAAAACATTGTTGGGGTAAAACCTAAAGGGAAAGACCTAGCACCAAATCCAATTTGCCATCTGATCTAACTTCTGGAGGCAGTCAAAATGAGCCTTAGAATTCTTCCCTACCTTATTCCTGTGCTGAGATACAGGCTGCTCCAACCTGCTGTAAAATGCTTGATTTCGAGAGTGAGCGAAACTAATGAAAACATTGTTGGGGTAAAACCTAAAGGGAAAGACCTAGCACCAAATCCAATTTGCCATCTGATCTAACTTCTGGAGGCAGTCAAAATGAGCATTTGAATTCTTCCCTACCTTATTCCTGTGCTGAGATACAGGCTGCTCCAACCTGCTGTAAAATGCTTGATTTCGAGAGTGAGCGAAACTAATGAAAACATTGTTGGGGTAAAACCTAAAGGGAAAGACCTAGCACCAAATCCAATTTGCCATCTGATCTAACTTCTGGAGGCAGTCAAAATGAGCCTTAGAATTCTTCCCTACCTTATTCCTGTGCTGAGATACAGGCTGCTCCAACCTGCTGTAAAATGCTTGATTTCGAGAGTGAGCGAAACTAATGAAAACATTGTTGGGGTAAAACCTAAAGGGAAAGACCTAGCACCAAATCCAATTTGCCATCTGATCTAACTTCTGGAGGCAGTCAAAATGAGCCTTAGAATTCTTCCCTACCTTATTCCTGTGCTGAGATACAGGCTGCTCCAACCTGCTGTAAAATGCTTGATTTCGAGAGTGAGCGAAACTAATGAAAACATTGTTGGGGTAAAACCTAAAGGGAAAGACCTAGCACCAAATCCAATTTGCCATCTGATCTAACTTCTGGAGGCAGTCAAAATGAGCCTTAGAATTCTTCCCTACCTTATTCCTGTGCTGAGATACAGGCTGCTCCAACCTGCTGTAAAATGCTTGATTTCGAGAGTGAGCGAAACTAATGAAAACATTGTTGGGGTAAAACCTAAAGGGAAAGACCTAGCACCAAATCCAATTTGCCATCTGATCTAACTTCTGGAGGCAGTCAAAATGAGCCTTAGAATTCTTCCCTACCTTATTCCTGTGCTGAGATACAGGCTGCTCCAACCTGCTGTAAAATGCTTGATTTCGAGAGTGAGCGAAACTAATGAAAACATTGTTGGGGTAAAACCTAAAGGGAAAGACCTAGCACCAAATCCAATTTGCCATCTGATCTAACTTCTGGAGGCAGTCAAAATGAGCATTTGAATTCTTCCCTACCTTATTCCTGTGCTGAGATACAGGCTGCTCCAACCTGCTGTAAAATGCTTGATTTCGAGAGTGAGCGAAACTAATGAAAACATTGTTGGGGTAAAACCTAAAGGGAAAGACCTAGCACCAAATCCAATTTGCCATCTGATCTAACTTCTGGAGGCAGTCAAAATGATCCTTAGAATTCTTCCCTACCTTATTCCTGTGCTGAGATACAGGCTGCTCCAACCTGCTGTAAAATGCTTGATTTCGAGAGTGAGCGAAACTAATGAAAACATTGTTGGGGTAAAACCTAAAGGGAAAGACCTAGCACCAAATCCAATTTGCCATCTGATCTAACTTCTGGAGGCAGTCAAAATGAGCCTTAGAATTCTTCCCTACCTTATTCCTGTGCTGAGATACAGGCTGCTCCAACCTGCTGTAAAATGCTTGATTTCAAGAGTGAGCGAAACTAATGAAAACATTGTTGGGGTAAAACCTAAAGGGAAAGACCTAGCACCAAATCCAATTTGCCATCTGATCTAACTTCTGGAGGCAGTCAAAATGAGCCTTAGAATTCTTCCCTACCTTATTCCTGTGCTGAGATACAGGCTGCTCCAACCTGCTGTAAAATGCTTGATTTCAAGAGTGAGCGAAACTAATGAAAACATTGTTGGGGTAAAACCTAAAGGGAAAGACCTAGCACCAAATCCAATTTGCCATCTGATCTAACTTCTGGAGGCAGTCAAAATGAGCCTTAGAATTCTTCCCTACCTTATTCCTGTGCTGAGATACAGGCTGCTCCAACCTGCTGTAAAATGCTTGATTTCGAGAGTGAGCGAAACTAATGAAAACATTGTTGGGGTAAAACCTAAAGGGAAAGACCTAGCACCAAATCCAATTTGCCATCTGATCTAACTTCTGGAGGCAGTCAAAATGAGCCTTAGAATTCTTCCCTACCTTATTCCTGTGCTGAGATACAGGCTGCTCCAACCTGCTGTAAAATGCTTGATTTCGAGAGTGAGCGAAACTAATGAAAACATTGTTGGGGTAAAACCTAAAGGGAAAGACCTAGCACCAAATCCAATTTGCCATCTGATCTAACTTCTGGAGGCAGTCAAAATGAGCCTTAGAATTCTTCCCTACCTTATTCCTGTGCTGAGATACAGGCTGCTCCAACCTGCTGTAAAATGCTTGATTTCGAGAGTGAGCGAAACTAATGAAAACATTGTTGGGGTAAAACCAGGGAAAGACCTAGCACCAAATCCAATTTGCCATCTGATCTAACTTCTGGAGGCAGTCAAAATGATCCTTAGAATTCTTCCCTACCTTATTCCTGTGCTGAGATACAGGCTGCTCCAACCTGCTGTAAAATGCTTGATTTCGAGAGTGAGCGAAACTAATGAAAACATTGTTGGGGTAAAACCTAAAGGGAAAGACCTAGGACCAAATCCAATTTGCCATCTGATCTAACTTCTGGAGGCAGTCAAAATGAGCCTTAGAATTCTTCCCTACCTTATTCCTGTGCTGAGATACAGGCTGCTCCAACCTGCTGTAAAATGCTTGATTTCGAGAGTGAGCGAAACTAATGAAAACATTGTTGGGGTAAAACCTAAAGGGAAAGGCCTAGCACCAAATCCAATTTGCCATCTGATCTAACTTCTGGAGGCAGTCAAAATGAGCCTTAGAATTCTTCCCTACCTTATTCCTGTGCTGAGATACAGGCTGCTCCAACCTGCTGTAAAATGCTTGATTTCGAGAGTGAGCGAAACTAATGAAAACATTGTTGGGGTAAAACCTAAAGGGAAAGACCTAGCACCAAATCCAATTTGCCATCTGATCTAACTTCTGGAGGCAGTCAAAATGAGCCTTAGAATTCTTCCCTACCTTATTCCTGTGCTGAGATACAGGCTGCTCCAACCTGCTGTAAAATGCTTGATTTCGAGAGTGAGCGAAACTAATGAAAACATTGTTGGGGTAAAACCTAAAGGGAAAGACCTAGCACCAAATCCAATTTGCCATCTGATCTAACTTCTGGAGGCAGTCAAAATGAGCCTTAGAATTCTTCCCTACCTTATTCCTGTGCTGAGATACAGGCTGCTCCAACCTGCTGTAAAATGCTTGATTTCGAGAGTGAGCGAAACTAATGAAAACATTGTTGGGGTAAAACCTAAAGGGAAAGACCTAGCACCAAATCCAATTTGCCATCTGATCTAACTTCTGGAGGCAGTCAAAATGAGCCTTAGAATTCTTCCCTACCTTATTCCTGTGCTGAGATACAGGCTGCTCCAACCTGCTGTAAAATGCTTGATTTCGAGAGTGAGCGAAACTAATGAAAACATTGTTGGGGTAAAACCTAAAGGGAAAGACCTAGCACCAAATCCAATTTGCCATCTGATCTAACTTCTGGAGGCAGTCAAAATGAGCCTTAGAATTCTTCCCTACCTTATTCCTGTGCTGAGATACAGGCTGCTCCAACCTGCTGTAAAATGCTTGATTTCGAGAGTGAGCGAAACTAATGAAAACATTGTTGGGGTAAAACCTAAAGGGAAAGACCTAGCACCAAATCCAATTTGCCATCTGATCTAACTTCTGGAGGCAGTCAAAATGAGCCTTAGAATTCTTCCCTACCTTATTCCTGTGCTGAGATACAGGCTGCTCCAACCTGCTGTAAAATGCTTGATTTCGAGAGTGAGCGAAACTAATGAAAACATTGTTGGGGTAAAACCTAAAGGGAAAGACCTAGCACCAAATCCAATTTGCCATCTGATCTAACTTCTGGAGGCAGTCAAAATGAGCCTTAGAATTCTTCCCTACCTTATTCCTGTGCTGAGATACAGGCTGCTCCAACCTGCTGTAAAATGCTTGATTTCGAGAGTGAGCGAAACTAATGAAAACATTGTTGGGGTAAAACCTAAAGGGAAAGACCTAGCACCAAATCCAATTTGCCATCTGATCTAACTTCTGGAGGCAGTCAAAATGAGCATTTGAATTCTTCCCTACCTTATTCCTGTGCTGAGATACAGGCTGCTCCAACCTGCTGTAAAATGCTTGATTTCGAGAGTGAGCGAAACTAATGAAAACATTGTTGGGGTAAAACCTAAAGGGAAAGACCTAGCACCAAATCCAATTTGCCATCTGATCTAACTTCTGGAGGCAGTCAAAATGAGCCTTAGAATTCTTCCCTACCTTATTCCTGTGCTGAGATACAGGCTGCTCCAACCTGCTGTAAAATGCTTGATTTCGAGAGTGAGCGAAACTAATGAAAACATTGTTGGGGTAAAACCTAAAGGGAAAGACCTAGCACCAAATCCAATTTGCCATCTGATCTAACTTCTGGAGGCAGTCAAAATGAGCCTTAGAATTCTTCCCTACCTTATTCCTGTGCTGAGATACAGGCTGCTCCAACCTGCTGTAAAATGCTTGATTTCGAGAGTGAGCGAAACTAATGAAAACATTGTTGGGGTAAAACCTAAAGGGAAAGACCTAGCACCAAATCCAATTTGCCATCTGATCTAACTTCTGGAGGCAGTCAAAATGAGCCTTAGAATTCTTCCCTACCTTATTCCTGTGCTGAGATACAGGCTGCTCCAACCTGCTGTAAAATGCTTGATTTCGAGAGTGAGCGAAACTAATGAAAACATTGTTGGGGTAAAACCTAAAGGGAAAGACCTAGCACCAAATCCAATTTGCCATCTGATCTAACTTCTGGAGGCAGTCAAAATGAGCCTTAGAATTCTTCCCTACCTTATTCCTGTGCTGAGATACAGGCTGCTCCAACCTGCTGTAAAATGCTTGATTTCGAGAGTGAGCGAAACTAATGAAAACATTGTTGGGGTAAAACCTAAAGGGAAAGACCTAGCACCAAATCCAATTTGCCATCTGATCTAACTTCTGGAGGCAGTCAAAATGAGCATTTGAATTCTTCCCTACCTTATTCCTGTGCTGAGATACAGGCTGCTCCAACCTGCTGTAAAATGCTTGATTTCGAGAGTGAGCGAAACTAATGAAAACATTGTTGGGGTAAAACCTAAAGGGAAAGACCTAGCACCAAATCCAATTTGCCATCTGATCTAACTTCTGGAGGCAGTCAAAATGAGCCTTAGAATTCTTCCCTACCTTATTCCTGTGCTGAGATACAGGCTGCTCCAACCTGCTGTAAAATGCTTGATTTCGAGAGTGAGCGAAACTAATGAAAACATTGTTGGGGTAAAACCTAAAGGGAAAGACCTAGCACCAAATCCAATTTGCCATCTGATCTAACTTCTGGAGGCAGTCAAAATGAGCCTTAGAATTCTTCCCTACCTTATTCCTGTGCTGAGATACAGGCTGCTCCAACCTGCTGTAAAATGCTTGATTTCGAGAGTGAGCGAAACTAATGAAAACATTGTTGGGGTAAAACCTAAAGGGAAAGACCTAGCACCAAATCCAGTTTGCCATCTGATCTAACTTCTGGAGGCAGTCAAAATGAGCCTTAGAATTCTTCCCTACCTTATTCCTGTGCTGAGATACAGGCTGCTCCAACCTGCTGTAAAATGCTTGATTTCGAGAGTGAGCGAAACTAATGAAAACATTGTTGGGGTAAAACCTAAAGGGAAAGACCTAGCACCAAATCCAATTTGCCATCTGATCTAACTTCTGGAGGCAGTCAAAATGATCCTTAGAATTCTTCCCTACCTTACTCCTGTGCTGAGATACAGGCTGCTCCAACCTGCTGTAAAATGCTTGATTTCGAGAGTGAGCGAAACTAATGAAAACATTGTTGGGGTAAAACCTAAAGGGAAAGACCTAGCACCAAATCCAATTTGCCATCTGATCTAACTTCTGGAGGCAGTCAAAATGAGCCTTAGAATTCTTCCCTACCTTATTCCTGTGCTGAGATACAGGCTGCTCCAACCTGCTGTAAAATGCTTGATTTCGAGAGTGAGCGAAACTAATGAAAACATTGTTGGGGTAAAACCTAAAGGGAAAGACCTAGCACCAAATCCAATTTGCCATCTGATCTAACTTCTGGAGGCAGTCAAAATGAGCCTTAGAATTCTTCCCTACCTTATTCCTGTGCTGAGATACAGGCTGCTCCAACCTGCTGTAAAATGCTTGATTTCGAGAGTGAGCGAAACTAATGAAAACATTGTTGGGGTAAAACCTAAAGGGAAAGACCTAGCACCAAATCCAATTTGCCATCTGATCTAACTTCTGGAGGCAGTCAAAATGAGCCTTAGAATTCTTCCCTACCTTATTCCTGTGCTGAGATACAGGCTGCTCCAACCTGCTGTAAAATGCTTGATTTCGAGAGTGAGCGAAACTAATGAAAACATTGTTGGGGTAAAACCTAAAGGGAAAGACCTAGCACCAAATCCAATTTGCCATCTGATCTAACTTCTGGAGGCAGTCAAAATGAGCCTTAGAATTCTTCCCTACCTTATTCCTGTGCTGAGATACAGGCTGCTCCAACCTGCTGTAAAATGCTTGATTTCGAGAGTGAGCGAAACTAATGAAAACATTGTTGGGGTAAAACCTAAAGGGAAAGACCTAGCACCAAATCCAATTTGCCATCTGATCTAACTTCTGGAGGCAGTCAAAATGATCCTTAGAATTCTTCCCTACCTTATTCCTGTGCTGAGATACAGGCTGCTCCAACCTGCTGTAAAATGCTTGATTTCGAGAGTGAGCGAAACTAATGAAAACATTGTTGGGGTAAAACCTAAAGGGAAAGACCTAGCACCAAATCCAATTTGCCATCTGATCTAACTTCTGGAGGCAGTCAAAATGATCCTTTGAATTCTTCCCTACCTTATTCCTGTGCTGAGATACAGGCTGCTCCAACCTGCTGTAAAATGCTTGATTTCGAGAGTGAGCGAAACTAATGAAAACATTGTTGGGGTAAAACCTAAAGGGAAAGACCTAGCACCAAATCCAATTTGCCATCTGATCTAACTTCTGGAGGCAGTCAAAATGAGCCTTAGAATTCTTCCCTACCTTATTCCTGTGCTGAGATACAGGCTGCTCCAACCTGCTGTAAAATGCTTGATTTCGAGAGTGAGCGAAACTAATGAAAACATTGTTGGGGTAAAACCTAAAGGGAAAGACCTAGCACCAAATCCAATTTGCCATCTGATCTAACTTCTGGAGGCAGTCAAAATGATCCTTAGAATTCTTCCCTACCTTATTCCTGTGCTGAGATACAGGCTGCTCCAACCTGCTGTAAAATGCTTGATTTCGAGAGTGAGCGAAACTAATGAAAACATTGTTGGGGTAAAACCTAAAGGGAAAGACCTAGCACCAAATCCAATTTGCCATCTGATCTAACTTCTGGAGGCAGTCAAAATGAGCCTTAGAATTCTTCCCTACCTTATTCCTGTGCTGAGATACAGGCTGCTCCAACCTGCTGTAAAATGCTTGATTTCGAGAGTGAGCGAAACTAATGAAAACATTGTTGGGGTAAAACCTAAAGGGAAAGACCTAGCACCAAATCCAATTTGCCATCTGATCTAACTTCTGGAGGCAGTCAAAATGATCCTTAGAATTCTTCCCTACCTTATTCCTGTGCTGAGATACAGGCGTCTCCAACCTGCTGTAAAATGCTTGATTTCGAGAGCGAGCGAAACTAATGAAAACATTGTTGGGGTAAAACCTAAAGGGAAAGACCTAGCACCAAATCCAATTTGCCATCTGATCTAACTTCTGGAGGCAGTCAAAATGAGCATTTGAATTCTTCCCTACCTTATTCCTGTGCTGAGATACAGGCTGCTCCAACCTGCTGTAAAATGCTTGATTTCGAGAGTGAGCGAAACTAATGAAAACATTGTTGGGGTAAAACCTAAAGGGAAAGACCTAGCACCAAATCCAATTTGCCATCTGATCTAACTTCTGGAGGCAGTCAAAATGAGCCTTAGAATTCTTCCCTACCTTATTCCTGTGCTGAGATACAGGCTGCTCCAACCTGCTGTAAAATGCTTGATTTCGAGAGTGAGCGAAACTAATGAAAACATTGTTGGGGTAAAACCTAAAGGGAAAGACCTAGCACCAAATCCAATTTGCCATCTGATCTAACTTCTGGAGGCAGTCAAAATGAGCCTTAGAATTCTTCCCTACCTTATTCCTGTGCTGAGATACAGGCTGCTCCAACCTGCTGTAAAATGCTTGATTTCGAGAGTGAGCGAAACTAATGAAAACATTGTTGGGGTAAAACCTAAAGGGAAAGACCTAGCACCAAATCCAATTTGCCATCTGATCTAACTTCTGGAGGCAGTCAAAATGAGCCTTAGAATTCTTCCCTACCTTATTCCTGTGCTGAGATACAGGCTGCTCCAACCTGCTGTAAAATGCTTGATTTCGAGAGTGAGCGAAACTAATGAAAACATTGTTGGGGTAAAACCTAAAGGGAAAGACCTAGCACCAAATCCAATTTGCCATCTGATCTAACTTCTGGAGGCAGTCAAAATGAGCCTTAGAATTCTTCCCTACCTTATTCCTGTGCTGAGATACAGGCTGCTCCAACCTGCTGTAAAATGCTTGATTTCGAGAGCGAGCGAAACTAATGAAAACATTGTTGGGGTAAAACCTAAAGGGAAAGACCTAGCACCAAATCCAATTTGCCATCTGATCTAACTTCTGGAGGCAGTCAAAATGATCCTTAGAATTCTTCCCTACCTTATTCCTGTGCTGAGATACAGGCTGCTCCAACCTGCTGTAAAATGCTTGATTTCGAGAGTGAGCGAAACTAATGAAAACATTGTTGGGGTAAAACCTAAAGGGAAAGACCTAGCACCAAATCCAATTTGCCATCTGATCTAACTTCTGGAGGCAGTCAAAATGAGCCTTAGAATTCTTCCCTACCTTATTCCTGTGCTGAGATACAGGCTGCTCCAACCTGCTGTAAAATGCTTGATTTCGAGAGTGAGCGAAACTAATGAAAACATTGTTGGGGTAAAACCTAAAGGGAAAGACCTAGCACCAAATCCAATTTGCCATCTGATCTAACTTCTGGAGGCAGTCAAAATGAGCCTTAGAATTCTTCCCTACCTTATTCCTGTGCTGAGATACAGGCTGCTCCAACCTGCTGTAAAATGCTTGATTTCGAGAGTGAGCGAAACTAATGAAAACATTGTTGGGGTAAAACCTAAAGGGAAAGACCTAGCACCAAATCCAATTTGCCATCTGATCTAACTTCTGGAGGCAGTCAAAATGAGCCTTAGAATTCTTCCCTACCTTATTCCTGTGCTGAGATACAGGCTGCTCCAACCTGCTGTAAAATGCTTGATTTCGAGAGTGAGCGAAACTAATGAAAACATTGTTGGGGTAAAACCTAAAGGGAAAGACCTAGCACCAAATCCAATTTGCCATCTGATCTAACTTCTGGAGGCAGTCAAAATGAGCCTTAGAATTCTTCCCTACCTTATTCCTGTGCTGAGATACAGGCTGCTCCAACCTGCTGTAAAATGCTTGATTTCGAGAGTGAGCGAAACTAATGAAAACATTGTTGGGGTAAAACCTAAAGGGAAAGACCTAGCACCAAATCCAATTTGCCATCTGATCTAACTTCTGGAGGCAGTCAAAATGAGCCTTAGAATTCTTCCCTACCTTATTCCTGTGCTGAGATACAGGCTGCTCCAACCTGCTGTAAAATGCTTGATTTCGAGAGTGAGCGAAACTAATGAAAACATTGTTGGGGTAAACCTAAAGGGAAAGACCTAGCACCAAATCCAATTTGCCATCTGATCTAACTTCTGGAGGCAGTCAAAATGAGCCTTAGAATTCTTCCCTACCTTATTCCTGTGCTGAGATACAGGCTGCTCCAACCTGCTGTAAAATGCTTGATTTCGAGAGTGAGCGAAACTAATGAAAACATTGTTGGGGTAAAACCTAAAGGGAAAGACCTAGCACCAAATCCAATTTGCCATCTGATCTAACTTCTGGAGGCAGTCAAAATGATCCTTAGAATTCTTCCCTACCTTATTCCTGTGCTGAGATACAGGCGTCTCCAACCTGCTGTAAAATGCTTGATTTCGAGAGCGAGCGAAACTAATGAAAACATTGTTGGGGTAAAACCTAAAGGGAAAGACCTAGCACCAAATCCAATTTGCCATCTGATCTAACTTCTGGAGGCAGTCAAAATGAGCATTTGAATTCTTCCCTACCTTATTCCTGTGCTGAGATACAGGCTGCTCCAACCTGCTGTAAAATGCTTGATTTCGAGAGTGAGCGAAACTAATGAAAACATTGTTGGGGTAAAACCTAAAGGGAAAGACCTAGCACCAAATCCAATTTGCCATCTGATCTAACTTCTGGAGGCAGTCAAAATGAGCCTTAGAATTCTTCCCTACCTTATTCCTGTGCTGAGATACAGGCTGCTCCAACCTGCTGTAAAATGCTTGATTTCGAGAGTGAGCGAAACTAATGAAAACATTGTTGGGGTAAAACCTAAAGGGAAAGACCTAGCACCAAATCCAATTTGCCATCTGATCTAACTTCTGGAGGCAGTCAAAATGAGCCTTAGAATTCTTCCCTACCTTATTCCTGTGCTGAGATACAGGCTGCTCCAACCTGCTGTAAAATGCTTGATTTCGAGAGTGAGCGAAACTAATGAAAACATTGTTGGGGTAAAACCTAAAGGGAAAGACCTAGCACCAAATCCAATTTGCCATCTGATCTAACTTCTGGAGGCAGTCAAAATGAGCCTTAGAATTCTTCCCTACCTTATTCCTGTGCTGAGATACAGGCTGCTCCAACCTGCTGTAAAATGCTTGATTTCGAGAGTGAGCGAAACTAATGAAAACATTGTTGGGGTAAAACCTAAAGGGAAAGACCTAGCACCAAATCCAATTTGCCATCTGATCTAACTTCTGGAGGCAGTCAAAATGAGCCTTAGAATTCTTCCCTACCTTATTCCTGTGCTGAGATACAGGCTGCTCCAACCTGCTGTAAAATGCTTGATTTCGAGAGTGAGCGAAACTAATGAAAACATTGTTGGGGTAAAACCTAAAGGGAAAGACCTAGCACCAAATCCAATTTGCCATCTGATCTAACTTCTGGAGGCAGTCAAAATGAGCCTTAGAATTCTTCCCTACCTTATTCCTGTGCTGAGATACAGGCTGCTCCAACCTGCTGTAAAATGCTTGATTTCGAGAGTGAGCGAAACTAATGAAAACATTGTTGGGGTAAAACCTAAAGGGAAAGACCTAGCACCAAATCCAATTTGCCATCTGATCTAACTTCTGGAGGCAGTCAAAATGAGCCTTAGAATTCTTCCCTACCTTATTCCTGTGCTGAGATACAGGCTGCTCCAACCTGCTGTAAAATGCTTGATTTCGAGAGTGAGCGAAACTAATGAAAACATTGTTGGGGTAAAACCTAAAGGGAAAGACCTAGCACCAAATCCAATTTGCCATCTGATCTAACTTCTGGAGGCAGTCAAAATGAGCCTTAGAATTCTTCCCTACCTTATTCCTGTGCTGAGATACAGGCTGCTCCAACCTGCTGTAAAATGCTTGATTTCGAGAGTGAGCGAAACTAATGAAAACATTGTTGGGGTAAAACCTAAAGGGAAAGACCTAGCACCAAATCCAATTTGCCATCTGATCTAACTTCTGGAGGCAGTCAAAATGATCCTTAGAATTCTTCCCTACCTTATTCCTGTGCTGAGATACAGGCTGCTCCAACCTGCTGTAAAATGCTTGATTTCGAGAGTGAGCGAAACTAATGAAAACATTGTTGGGGTAAAACCTAAAGGGAAAGACCTAGCACCAAATCCAATTTGCCATCTGATCTAACTTCTGGAGGCAGTCAAAATGAGCCTTAGAATTCTTCCCTACCTTATTCCTGTGCTGAGATACAGGCTGCTCCAACCTGCTGTAAAATGCTTGATTTCGAGAGTGAGCGAAACTAATGAAAACATTGTTGGGGTAAAACCTAAAGGGAAAGACCTAGCACCAAATCCAATTTGCCATCTGATCTAACTTCTGGAGGCAGTCAAAATGAGCATTTGAATTCTTCCCTACCTTATTCCTGTGCTGAGATACAGGCTGCTCCAACCTGCTGTAAAATGCTTGATTTCGAGAGTGAGCGAAACTAATGAAAACATTGTTGGGGTAAAACCTAAAGGGAAAGACCTAGCACCAAATCCAATTTGCCATCTGATCTAACTTCTGGAGGCAGTCAAAATGAGCCTTAGAATTCTTCCCTACCTTATTCCTGTGCTGAGATACAGGCTGCTCCAACCTGCTGTAAAATGCTTGATTTCGAGAGTGAGCGAAACTAATGAAAACATTGTTGGGGTAAAACCTAAAGGGAAAGACCTAGCACCAAATCCAATTTGCCATCTGATCTAACTTCTGGAGGCAGTCAAAATGAGCCTTAGAATTCTTCCCTACCTTATTCCTGTGCTGAGATACAGGCTGCTCCAACCTGCTGTAAAATGCTTGATTTCGAGAGTGAGCGAAACTAATGAAAACATTGTTGGGGTAAAACCTAAAGGGAAAGACCTAGCACCAAATCCAATTTGCCATCTGATCTAACTTCTGGAGGCAGTCAAAATGATCCTTAGAATTCTTCCCTACCTTATTCCTGTGCTGAGATACAGGCTGCTCCAACCTGCTGTAAAATGCTTGATTTCGAGAGTGAGCGAAACTAATGAAAACATTGTTGGGGTAAAACCTAAAGGGAAAGACCTAGCACCAAATCCAATTTGCCATCTGATCTAACTTCTGGAGGCAGTCAAAATGAGCCTTAGAATTCTTCCCTACCTTATTCCTGTGCTGAGATACAGGCTGCTCCAACCTGCTGTAAAATGCTTGATTTCGAGAGTGAGCGAAACTAATGAAAACATTGTTGGGGTAAAACCTAAAGGGAAAGACCTAGCACCAAATCCAATTTGCCATCTGATCTAACTTCTGGAGGCAGTCAAAATGAGCCTTAGAATTCTTCCCTACCTTATTCCTGTGCTGAGATACAGGCTGCTCCAACCTGCTGTAAAATGCTTGATTTCGAGAGTGAGCGAAACTAATGAAAACATTGTTGGGGTAAAACCTAAAGGGAAAGACCTAGCACCAAATCCAATTTGCCATCTGATCTAACTTCTGGAGGCAGTCAAAATGATCCTTAGAATTCTTCCCTACCTTATTCCTGTGCTGAGATACAGGCTGCTCCAACCTGCTGTAAAATGCTTGATTTCGAGAGTGAGCGAAACTAATGAAAACATTGTTGGGGTAAAACCTAAAGGGAAAGACCTAGCACCAAATCCAATTTGCCATCTGATCTAACTTCTGGAGGCAGTCAAAATGAGCCTTAGAATTCTTCCCTACCTTATTCCTGTGCTGAGATACAGGCTGCTCCAACCTGCTGTAAAATGCTTGATTTCGAGAGTGAGCGAAACTAATGAAAACATTGTTGGGGTAAAACCTAAAGGGAAAGACCTAGCACCAAATCCAATTTGCCATCTGATCTAACTTCTGGAGGCAGTCAAAATGAGCCTTAGAATTCTTCCCTACCTTATTCCTGTGCTGAGATACAGGCTGCTCCAACCTGCTGTAAAATGCTTGATTTCGAGAGTGAGCGAAACTAATGAAAACATTGTTGGGGTAAAACCTAAAGGGAAAGACCTAGCACCAAATCCAATTTGCCATCTGATCTAACTTCTGGAGGCAGTCAAAATGAGCCTTAGAATTCTTCCCTACCTTATTCCTGTGCTGAGATACAGGCTGCTCCAACCTGCTGTAAAATGCTTGATTTCGAGAGTGAGCGAAACTAATGAAAACATTGTTGGGGTAAAACCTAAAGGGAAAGACCTAGCACCAAATCCAATTTGCCATCTGATCTAACTTCTGGAGGCAGTCAAAATGAGCCTTAGAATTCTTCCCTACCTTATTCCTGTGCTGAGATACAGGCTGCTCCAACCTGCTGTAAAATGCTTGATTTCGAGAGTGAGCGAAACTAATGAAAACATTGTTGGGGTAAAACCTAAAGGGAAAGGCCTAGCACCAAATCCAATTTGCCATCTGATCTAACTTCTGGAGGCAGTCAAAATGAGCCTTAGAATTCTTCCCTACCTTATTCCTGTGCTGAGATACAGGCTGCTCCAACCTGCTGTAAAATGCTTGATTTCGAGAGTGAGCGAAACTAATGAAAACATTGTTGGGGTAAAACCTAAAGGGAAAGACCTAGCACCAAATCCAATTTGCCATCTGATCTAACTTCTGGAGGCAGTCAAAATGAGCCTTAGAATTCTTCCCTACCTTATTCCTGTGCTGAGATACAGGCTGCTCCAACCTGCTGTAAAATGCTTGATTTCGAGAGTGAGCGAAACTAATGAAAACATTGTTGGGGTAAAACCTAAAGGGAAAGACCTAGCACCAAATCCAATTTGCCATCTGATCTAACTTCTGGAGGCAGTCAAAATGAGCCTTAGAATTCTTCCCTACCTTATTCCTGTGCTGAGATACAGGCTGCTCCAACCTGCTGTAAAATGCTTGATTTCGAGAGTGAGCGAAACTAATGAAAACATTGTTGGGGTAAAACCTAAAGGGAAAGACCTAGCACCAAATCCAATTTGCCATCTGATCTAACTTCTGGAGGCAGTCAAAATGAGCATTTGAATTCTTCCCTACCTTATTCCTGTGCTGAGATACAGGCTGCTCCAACCTGCTGTAAAATGCTTGATTTCGAGAGTGAGCGAAACTAATGAAAACATTGTTGGGGTAAAACCTAAAGGGAAAGACCTAGCACCAAATCCAATTTGCCATCTGATCTAACTTCTGGAGGCAGTCAAAATGAGCCTTAGAATTCTTCCCTACCTTATTCCTGTGCTGAGATACAGGCTGCTCCAACCTGCTGTAAAATGCTTGATTTCGAGAGTGAGCGAAACTAATGAAAACATTGTTGGGGTAAAACCTAAAGGGAAAGACCTAGCACCAAATCCAATTTGCCATCTGATCTAACTTCTGGAGGCAGTCAAAATGAGCCTTAGAATTCTTCCCTACCTTATTCCTGTGCTGAGATACAGGCTACTCCAACCTGCTGTAAAATGCTTGATTTCGAGAGTGAGCGAAACTAATGAAAACATTGTTGGGGTAAAACCTAAAGGGAAAGACCTAGCACCAAATCCAGTTTGCCATCTGATCTAACTTCTGGAGGCAGTCAAAATGAGCCTTAGAATTCTTCCCTACCTTATTCCTGTGCTGAGATACAGGCTGCTCCAACCTGCTGTAAAATGCTTGATTTCGAGAGTGAGCGAAACTAATGAAAACATTGTTGGGGTAAAACCTAAAGGGAAAGACCTAGCACCAAATCCAATTTGCCATCTGATCTAACTTCTGGAGGCAGTCAAAATGATCCTTAGAATTCTTCCCTACCTTATTCCTGTGCTGAGATACAGGCTGCTCCAACCTGCTGTAAAATGCTTGATTTCGAGAGTGAGCGAAACTAATGAAAACATTGTTGGGGTAAAACCTAAAGGGAAAGACCTAGCACCAAATCCAATTTGCCATCTGATCTAACTTCTGGAGGCAGTCAAAATGAGCCTTAGAATTCTTCCCTACCTTATTCCTGTGCTGAGATACAGGCTGCTCCAACCTGCTGTAAAATGCTTGATTTCGAGAGTGAGCGAAACTAATGAAAACATTGTTGGGGTAAAACCTAAAGGGAAAGACCTAGCACCAAATCCAATTTGCCATCTGATCTAACTTCTGGAGGCAGTCAAAATGAGCCTTAGAATTCTTCCCTACCTTATTCCTGTGCTGAGATACAGGCTGCTCCAACCTGCTGTAAAATGCTTGATTTCGAGAGTGAGCGAAACTAATGAAAACATTGTTGGGGTAAAACCTAAAGGGAAAGACCTAGCACCAAATCCAATTTGCCATCTGATCTAACTTCTGGAGGCAGTCAAAATGAGCCTTAGAATTCTTCCCTACCTTATTCCTGTGCTGAGATACAGGCTGCTCCAACCTGCTGTAAAATGCTTGATTTCGAGAGTGAGCGAAACTAATGAAAACATTGTTGGGGTAAAACCTAAAGGGAAAGACCTAGCACCAAATCCAATTTGCCATCTGATCTAACTTCTGGAGGCAGTCAAAATGAGCCTTAGAATTCTTCCCTACCTTATTCCTGTGCTGAGATACAGGCTGCTCCAACCTGCTGTAAAATGCTTGATTTCGAGAGTGAGCGAAACTAATGAAAACATTGTTGGGGTAAAACCTAAAGGGAAAGACCTAGCACCAAATCCAATTTGCCATCTGATCTAACTTCTGGAGGCAGTCAAAATGAGCCTTAGAATTCTTCCCTACCTTATTCCTGTGCTGAGATACAGGCTGCTCCAACCTGCTGTAAAATGCTTGATTTCGAGAGTGAGCGAAACTAATGAAAACATTGTTGGGGTAAAACCTAAAGGGAAAGACCTAGCACCAAATCCAATTTGCCATCTGATCTAACTTCTGGAGGCAGTCAAAATGAGCCTTAGAATTCTTCCCTACCTTATTCCTGTGCTGAGATACAGGCTGCTCCAACCTGCTGTAAAATGCTTGATTTCGAGAGTGAGCGAAACTAATGAAAACATTGTTGGGGTAAAACCTAAAGGGAAAGACCTAGCACCAAATCCAATTTGCCATCTGATCTAACTTCTGGAGGCAGTCAAAATGAGCCTTAGAATTCTTCCCTACCTTATTCCTGTGCTGAGATACAGGCTGCTCCAACCTGCTGTAAAATGCTTGATTTCGAGAGTGAGCGAAACTAATGAAAACATTGTTGGGGTAAAACCTAAAGGGAAAGACCTAGCACCAAATCCAATTTGCCATCTGATCTAACTTCTGGAGGCAGTCAAAATGAGCCTTAGAATTCTTCCCTACCTTATTCCTGTGCTGAGATACAGGCTGCTCCAACCTGCTGTAAAATGCTTGATTTCGAGAGTGAGCGAAACTAATGAAAACATTGTTGGGGTAAAACCTAAAGGGAAAGACCTAGCACCAAATCCAATTTGCCATCTGATCTAACTTCTGGAGGCAGTCAAAATGAGCCTTAGAATTCTTCCCTACCTTATTCCTGTGCTGAGATACAGGCTGCTCCAACCTGCTGTAAAATGCTTGATTTCGAGAGTGAGCGAAACTAATGAAAACATTGTTGGGGTAAAACCTAAAGGGAAAGACCTAGCACCAAATCCAATTTGCCATCTGATCTAACTTCTGGAGGCAGTCAAAATGAGCCTTAGAATTCTTCCCTACCTTATTCCTGTGCTGAGATACAGGCTGCTCCAACCTGCTGTAAAATGCTTGATTTCGAGAGTGAGCGAAACTAATGAAAACATTGTTGGGGTAAAACCTAAAGGGAAAGACCTAGCACCAAATCCAATTTGCCATCTGATCTAACTTCTGGAGGCAGTCAAAATGAGCCTTAGAATTCTTCCCTACCTTATTCCTGTGCTGAGATACAGGCTGCTCCAACCTGCTGTAAAATGCTTGATTTCGAGAGTGAGCGAAACTAATGAAAACATTGTTGGGGTAAAACCTAAAGGGAAAGACCTAGCACCAAATCCAATTTGCCATCTGATCTAACTTCTGGAGGCAGTCAAAATGAGCCTTAGAATTCTTCCCTACCTTATTCCTGTGCTGAGATACAGGCTGCTCCAACCTGCTGTAAAATGCTTGATTTCGAGAGTGAGCGAAACTAATGAAAACATTGTTGGGGTAAAACCTAAAGGGAAAGACCTAGCACCAAATCCAATTTGCCATCTGATCTAACTTCTGGAGGCAGTCAAAATGAGCCTTAGAATTCTTCCCTACCTTATTCCTGTGCTGAGATACAGGCTGCTCCAACCTGCTGTAAAATGCTTGATTTCGAGAGTGAGCGAAACTAATGAAAACATTGTTGGGGTAAAACCTAAAGGGAAAGACCTAGCACCAAATCCAATTTGCCATCTGATCTAACTTCTGGAGGCAGTCAAAATGAGCCTTAGAATTCTTCCCTACCTTATTCCTGTGCTGAGATACAGGCTGCTCCAACCTGCTGTAAAATGCTTGATTTCGAGAGTGAGCGAAACTAATGAAAACATTGTTGGGGTAAAACCTAAAGGGAAAGACCTAGCACCAAATCCAATTTGCCATCTGATCTAACTTCTGGAGGCAGTCAAAATGAGCCTTAGAATTCTTCCCTACCTTATTCCTGTGCTGAGATACAGGCTGCTCCAACCTGCTGTAAAATGCTTGATTTCGAGAGTGAGCGAAACTAATGAAAACATTGTTGGGGTAAAACCTAAAGGGAAAGACCTAGCACCAAATCCAATTTGCCATCTGATCTAACTTCTGGAGGCAGTCAAAATGAGCCTTAGAATTCTTCCCTACCTTATTCCTGTGCTGAGATACAGGCTGCTCCAACCTGCTGTAAAATGCTTGATTTCGAGAGTGAGCGAAACTAATGAAAACATTGTTGGGGTAAAACCTAAAGGGAAAGACCTAGCACCAAATCCAATTTGCCATCTGATCTAACTTCTGGAGGCAGTCAAAATGAGCCTTAGAATTCTTCCCTACCTTATTCCTGTGCTGAGATACAGGCTGCTCCAACCTGCTGTAAAATGCTTGATTTCGAGAGTGAGCGAAACTAATGAAAACATTGTTGGGGTAAAACCTAAAGGGAAAGACCTAGCACCAAATCCAATTTGCCATCTGATCTAACTTCTGGAGGCAGTCAAAATGAGCCTTAGAATTCTTCCCTACCTTATTCCTGTGCTGAGATACAGGCTGCTCCAACCTGCTGTAAAATGCTTGATTTCGAGAGTGAGCGAAACTAATGAAAACATTGTTGGGGTAAAACCTAAAGGGAAAGACCTAGCACCAAATCCAATTTGCCATCTGATCTAACTTCTGGAGGCAGTCAAAATGAGCCTTAGAATTCTTCCCTACCTTATTCCTGTGCTGAGATACAGGCTGCTCCAACCTGCTGTAAAATGCTTGATTTCGAGAGTGAGCGAAACTAATGAAAACATTGTTGGGGTAAAACCTAAAGGGAAAGACCTAGCACCAAATCCAATTTGCCATCTGATCTAACTTCTGGAGGCAGTCAAAATGAGCCTTAGAATTCTTCCCTACCTTATTCCTGTGCTGAGATACAGGCTGCTCCAACCTGCTGTAAAATGCTTGATTTCGAGAGTGAGCGAAACTAATGAAAACATTGTTGGGGTAAAACCTAAAGGGAAAGACCTAGCACCAAATCCAATTTGCCATCTGATCTAACTTCTGGAGGCAGTCAAAATGAGCCTTAGAATTCTTCCCTACCTTATTCCTGTGCTGAGATACAGGCTGCTCCAACCTGCTGTAAAATGCTTGATTTCGAGAGTGAGCGAAACTAATGAAAACATTGTTGGGGTAAAACCTAAAGGGAAAGACCTAGCACCAAATCCAATTTGCCATCTGATCTAACTTCTGGAGGCAGTCAAAATGAGCCTTAGAATTCTTCCCTACCTTATTCCTGTGCTGAGATACAGGCTGCTCCAACCTGCTGTAAAATGCTTGATTTCGAGAGTGAGCGAAACTAATGAAAACATTGTTGGGGTAAAACCTAAAGGGAAAGACCTAGCACCAAATCCAATTTGCCATCTGATCTAACTTCTGGAGGCAGTCAAAATGAGCCTTAGAATTCTTCCCTACCTTATTCCTGTGCTGAGATACAGGCTGCTCCAACCTGCTGTAAAATGCTTGATTTCGAGAGTGAGCGAAACTAATGAAAACATTGTTGGGGTAAAACCTAAAGGGAAAGACCTAGCACCAAATCCAATTTGCCATCTGATCTAACTTCTGGAGGCAGTCAAAATGAGCCTTAGAATTCTTCCCTACCTTATTCCTGTGCTGAGATACAGGCTGCTCCAACCTGCTGTAAAATGCTTGATTTCGAGAGTGAGCGAAACTAATGAAAACATTGTTGGGGTAAAACCTAAAGGGAAAGACCTAGCACCAAATCCAATTTGCCATCTGATCTAACTTCTGGAGGCAGTCAAAATGAGCCTTAGAATTCTTCCCTACCTTATTCCTGTGCTGAGATACAGGCTGCTCCAACCTGCTGTAAAATGCTTGATTTCGAGAGTGAGCGAAACTAATGAAAACATTGTTGGGGTAAAACCTAAAGGGAAAGACCTAGCACCAAATCCAATTTGCCATCTGATCTAACTTCTGGAGGCAGTCAAAATGAGCCTTAGAATTCTTCCCTACCTTATTCCTGTGCTGAGATACAGGCTGCTCCAACCTGCTGTAAAATGCTTGATTTCGAGAGTGAGCGAAACTAATGAAAACATTGTTGGGGTAAAACCTAAAGGGAAAGACCTAGCACCAAATCCAATTTGCCATCTGATCTAACTTCTGGAGGCAGTCAAAATGAGCCTTAGAATTCTTCCCTACCTTATTCCTGTGCTGAGATACAGGCTGCTCCAACCTGCTGTAAAATGCTTGATTTCGAGAGTGAGCGAAACTAATGAAAACATTGTTGGGGTAAAACCTAAAGGGAAAGGCCTAGCACCAAATCCAATTTGCCATCTGATCTAACTTCTGGAGGCAGTCAAAATGAGCCTTAGAATTCTTCCCTACCTTATTCCTGTGCTGAGATACAGGCTGCTCCAACCTGCTGTAAAATGCTTGATTTCGAGAGTGAGCGAAACTAATGAAAACATTGTTGGGGTAAAACCTAAAGGGAAAGACCTAGCACCAAATCCAATTTGCCATCTGATCTAACTTCTGGAGGCAGTCAAAATGATCCTTAGAATTCTTCCCTACCTTATTCCTGTGCTGAGATACAGGCTGCTCCAACCTGCTGTAAAATGCTTGATTTCGAGAGTGAGCGAAACTAATGAAAACATTGTTGGGGTAAAACCTAAAGGGAAAGACCTAGCACCAAATCCAATTTGCCATCTGATCTAACTTCTGGAGGCAGTCAAAATGAGCCTTAGAATTCTTCCCTACCTTATTCCTGTGCTGAGATACAGGCTGCTCCAACCTGCTGTAAAATGCTTGATTTCGAGAGTGAGCGAAACTAATGAAAACATTGTTGGGGTAAAACCTAAAGGGAAAGACCTAGCACCAAATCCAATTTGCCATCTGATCTAACTTCTGGAGGCAGTCAAAATGAGCATTTGAATTCTTCCCTACCTTATTCCTGTGCTGAGATACAGGCTGCTCCAACCTGCTGTAAAATGCTTGATTTCGAGAGTGAGCGAAACTAATGAAAACATTGTTGGGGTAAAACCTAAAGGGAAAGACCTAGCACCAAATCCAATTTGCCATCTGATCTAACTTCTGGAGGCAGTCAAAATGAGCCTTAGAATTCTTCCCTACCTTATTCCTGTGCTGAGATACAGGCTGCTCCAACCTGCTGTAAAATGCTTGATTTCGAGAGTGAGCGAAACTAATGAAAACATTGTTGGGGTAAAACCTAAAGGGAAAGACCTAGCACCAAATCCAATTTGCCATCTGATCTAACTTCTGGAGGCAGTCAAAATGAGCCTTAGAATTCTTCCCTACCTTATTCCTGTGCTGAGATACAGGCTACTCCAACCTGCTGTAAAATGCTTGATTTCGAGAGTGAGCGAAACTAATGAAAACATTGTTGGGGTAAAACCTAAAGGGAAAGACCTAGCACCAAATCCAGTTTGCCATCTGATCTAACTTCTGGAGGCAGTCAAAATGAGCCTTAGAATTCTTCCCTACCTTATTCCTGTGCTGAGATACAGGCTGCTCCAACCTGCTGTAAAATGCTTGATTTCGAGAGTGAGCGAAACTAATGAAAACATTGTTGGGGTAAAACCTAAAGGGAAAGACCTAGCACCAAATCCAATTTGCCATCTGATCTAACTTCTGGAGGCAGTCAAAATGAGCCTTAGAATTCTTCCCTACCTTATTCCTGTGCTGAGATACAGGCTGCTCCAACCTGCTGTAAAATGCTTGATTTCGAGAGTGAGCGAAACTAATGAAAACATTGTTGGGGTAAAACCTAAAGGGAAAGACCTAGCACCAAATCCAATTTGCCATCTGATCTAACTTCTGGAGGCAGTCAAAATGAGCCTTAGAATTCTTCCCTACCTTATTCCTGTGCTGAGATACAGGCTGCTCCAACCTGCTGTAAAATGCTTGATTTCGAGAGTGAGCGAAACTAATGAAAACATTGTTGGGGTAAAACCTAAAGGGAAAGACCTAGCACCAAATCCAATTTGCCATCTGATCTAACTTCTGGAGGCAGTCAAAATGAGCCTTAGAATTCTTCCCTACCTTATTCCTGTGCTGAGATACAGGCTGCTCCAACCTGCTGTAAAATGCTTGATTTCGAGAGTGAGCGAAACTAATGAAAACATTGTTGGGGTAAAACCTAAAGGGAAAGACCTAGCACCAAATCCAATTTGCCATCTGATCTAACTTCTGGAGGCAGTCAAAATGATCCTTAGAATTCTTCCCTACCTTATTCCTGTGCTGAGATACAGGCTGCTCCAACCTGCTGTAAAATGCTTGATTTCGAGAGTGAGCGAAACTAATGAAAACATTGTTGGGGTAAAACCTAAAGGGAAAGACCTAGCACCAAATCCAATTTGCCATCTGATCTAACTTCTGGAGGCAGTCAAAATGATCCTTAGAATTCTTCCCTACCTTATTCCTGTGCTGAGATACAGGCTGCTCCAACCTGCTGTAAAATGCTTGATTTCGAGAGTGAGCGAAACTAATGAAAACATTGTTGGGGTAAAACCTAAAGGGAAAGACCTAGCACCAAATCCAATTTGCCATCTGATCTAACTTCTGGAGGCAGTCAAAATGAGCCTTAGAATTCTTCCCTACCTTATTCCTGTGCTGAGATACAGGCTGCTCCAACCTGCTGTAAAATGCTTGATTTCGAGAGTGAGCGAAACTAATGAAAACATTGTTGGGGTAAAACCTAAAGGGAAAGACCTAGCACCAAATCCAATTTGCCATCTGATCTAACTTCTGGAGGCAGTCAAAATGAGCCTTAGAATTCTTCCCTACCTTATTCCTGTGCTGAGATACAGGCTGCTCCAACCTGCTGTAAAATGCTTGATTTCGAGAGTGAGCGAAACTAATGAAAACATTGTTGGGGTAAAACCTAAAGGGAAAGACCTAGCACCAAATCCAATTTGCCATCTGATCTAACTTCTGGAGGCAGTCAAAATGATCCTTAGAATTCTTCCCTACCTTATTCCTGTGCTGAGATACAGGCTGCTCCAACCTGCTGTAAAATGCTTGATTTCGAGAGTGAGCGAAACTAATGAAAACATTGTTGGGGTAAAACCTAAAGGGAAAGACCTAGCACCAAATCCAATTTGCCATCTGATCTAACTTCTGGAGGCAGTCAAAATGAGCCTTAGAATTCTTCCCTACCTTATTCCTGTGCTGAGATACAGGCTGCTCCAACCTGCTGTAAAATGCTTGATTTCGAGAGTGAGCGAAACTAATGAAAACATTGTTGGGGTAAAACCTAAAGGGAAAGACCTAGCACCAAATCCAATTTGCCATCTGATCTAACTTCTGGAGGCAGTCAAAATGAGCCTTAGAATTCTTCCCTACCTTATTCCTGTGCTGAGATACAGGCTGCTCCAACCTGCTGTAAAATGCTTGATTTCGAGAGTGAGCGAAACTAATGAAAACATTGTTGGGGTAAAACCTAAAGG
>NW_027144081.1:0-42396 GCF_026170545.1 Melanerpes formicivorus | reverse complement strand
TCCTTGACTCTGAGGGTGAGATTTTTCTTTTTCTTTGCACTGTTTACTATGAAATTCGCCTGAAAAATATGCAAAAAGAGGTCAAAGCAAAACCACACATCAATAAAAAAACACAACCCAAACTTGTAGGAAGTTCCTGAAGCTTGGATGTTATTGAATGAGATGCTGGCAGGGTCTGGAAGGATAAAATCCAATACTTCTGGAGTAAGGCTTCTTAGACTTTTCCCATCAGCTCACTTGCTCTCACAGACCACTGCAAAAACTTTACCTTGAGCTTCTGGTGGCACAAATTCAGGGCTTACCTAGGCTGTTTGATGGCTGTGAAGTGCAGGGATGATCCAAGCCCAGAACTAGGGGTTTCACAATCTTCTTCTTCCTTCCTTCCTTCCTTCCTTCCTTCCTTCCTTCTTCCTTCCTTCCTTCCTTCCTTCCTTCCTTCCTCCCTCCCTCCCTCCCTTCCTTCCTTCCTTCCTTCCTTCCTTCCTTCCTTCCTTCCTTCCTTCCTTCCTTCCTTCCTTCCTTCCTTCCTTCCTTCCTTCCTTCCTTCCTTCCTTCCTCCCTTCCTTCATTTCCTCCCTTCCTTCCTTCCTTCCTCCCTTCCTTCCTTCCTCCCTTCCTTCCTTCCTTCCTTCCTTCCTTCCTTCCTTCCTTCCTTCCTTCCTTCCTTCCTTCCTTCCTTCCTTCCTTCCCTTCCTTCCTTCCTTCCTTCCTCCCTTCCTTCCTTCCTCCCTTCCTTCCTTCCTCCCTTCCTTCCTTCCTCCCTTCCTTCCTTCCTTCCTTCCTTCCTTCCTTCCTTCCTTCCTTCCTTCCTTCCTTCCTTCCTTCCTTCCTTCCTTCCTTCCTTCCTCCCTTCCTCCCTTCCTTCCTCCTGCCTGGAGGTGTTTGCAGCCAGGCTGGATGTCGCTGTGAGCAACTTGATCTAGTGTGAGGTGTCTCTGCCCATCGGCAGGGATGGAACTGGCTAATCTTTGAGGTCCCTTCCAACCCTGACAATTCTGTGATTCTCTTGGACACTTGGTGCTGGACACAATTCCCCCCGGAACACCAGGGTGGTTATGTTCAACAGCCCTGCTTAAATCAGGAAAATCCTAACCTCAGCCTCTAGCTGAGCTCGGGGTGCTCAGGGATCATTTGTCCTTGCTCCACTGACAATGCTGAATTCACTGCCAGTGTAAATCAGAGATGGCAGTGGGGTTGGAAAGGACCCTCCAAGGTCATCTTATCTCCTCAGCAAGCGAGCAGGGAAGACTGACTGTTAGCTTGCTGGAGTGACATTTGGTCTTCACAGTCTCACAGTATCACCAAGGCTGGAAAAGACCTCAAAGATCATGAAGTCCAACCTGTCACCACAGACCTCATGACTAGACCATGGCACCAAGTGCCACATCCAATCCCCTCTTGAACACCTCCAGGGATGGGGACTCCACCACCTCCCCAGGGCAGCACATTCCAAAGGCTAACAACTCTCTCAGTGAAGAACTTTCTCCCTCACCTCCATCCTAAACCTCCCCTGGCACAGCTTGAGACTGTGTCCTCTTGTTCTGGTGCTGGTTGCCTGAGAGAAGAGACCAACTCCCACCTGGCTGCAACCTCCCTTCAGGGAGTTGGAGTCACTAAGAAGGTCTCCCCTGAGCCTCCTCTTCTCCAGGCTAAGCAACCCCAGCTCCCTCAGCCCTCTCCTCACAGGGCTGTGCTCCAGACCCCTCCCCCAGCATTGTTGCCCTTCTCTGGACATGTTCAAGTGCCTCAATGTCCTTCTTAAACTGGGGGGGCCCAGAACTGGACCCACAGCATGCCAAATTTCTTTAGTCTATCTGTAGCTGTGGCTTTGTGATGGCACATGAAAGAGTTAAGAGAACAACAAAAAAAATCCCCACCCCAAACCCAAGTCGTGCTTCAAGTGTTTTTATAACTTTCTTTAGGCCACAGAGCTGTGGAGAAAAACAACATGTGAAGGGTTGCTCTTTTTTTCCATTAGGTTGTGTGCTTTTACAGGTGGTGAGTCACTGTAAGATCTCCAAATCTCCACACATCAAAAGGCAATGGTGAGATGGTCTGGAGCTGAACCACTCCACCTGCCTGGACCCAGTGCTTGCAGGTTTATAACACACACACACACACACACATACACAAGCACATACACACACTCTTGCTGAACTAACAGGAAGAGTTTGGGGTATGAGCACCTGACACTAAGTAAAGCAGAGATGGTTTTCTCCCTAGTAGCTGTTTCACTTGGTCCTGGAGCAGTATTATTATTGTTATAGTTATTATAGTTTCATTCAGGGTTGGAAGGGACCCACAAGGATCATCCAGTTCCAACCCCCCCCTGCCATGGGCAGGGACACCCCACACTAGATCAGGCTGGCCAGAGCCTCATCCAGCCTGGGCTTAAACACCTCCAGGGACAGGGCCTCAACCACCTCCCTGGACAACCCATTCCAGGGCTTCACCACTCTCATGGGGAAGAACTTCCCTCCCCACCTCCAGCCTGAATCTCCCCACATCCAGCTTCAGTCCATTCCCCCTAGTCCTATCACTCCCTGAGATCCTGAGCAGTCCCTCCCCCAGCCTTCCTGTAGCCCCCTTCAGATACTGGAAGGCCACAATGAGGTCACCTCGGAGCCTTCTCTTCTGCAGACTGAACAGCCCCAACTCCTTCAGTCTGTCCTCATAGGAGAGGTGCTCCAGCCCTCTGCTCATCCTTGTGGCCCTTTTCTGGACACCTTCCAGCACCTCCACATCCCTCCTGTAATAGGGGCTCCAGAACTGGACACCAGTATGTCAGAAATCCCTGCCACAGCCCTTGGGAGAAAAGTTTAGTAGTCACAGGATCCATAACAGAAGACAGATCCAAGCACATTTCAGTATCTGAAAGGGGACCTATAGGAAGGCTGGGGAGGGACTGTTCAGAAGGGCCTGTGGGGGACAGGACAAAGGGCAGTGGTTTGAAACTGGAGCAGGGCAGATTTAGGTTGGCCATCAGGAGGAAGTTCTGCACAGTGAGAGTGGTGAAATACTGGAACAGGCTGCCCAGGGATGTGGTTGAGGCCCTGTCCCTGGAGACATTCCAGATCAGACTGGATGTGACCCTGGGCAGCCTGCTCTAGTTGGAAGTGACCCTGCTGAGTGCAGGGGGGTTGGACAAGATGCCCTTTGAGGGCCCCTTCCAGCCCAATGTACTCTGTGAACCTGTGAGATCAGAAAAAAATGAAATGAGTTAATATTCTGCAAAATCACATCAGTTCTTCACAGTTCCCTTTGCTCACTCTCCTGTCCCTTGTGCTCCCCTCTGCGGTGCTGCATGCCCTTACTCCCTGTGGCAGGCACCTGGGGACAGTAACACATGTCCTGTGAAAACCCTAGAGAGATCTAGGGTCCCACTCCAGCCTTCTCTTCTCCAGGCTGAACAGCCCCAGTTCTTACAGCCAGTCCCCATAGCAGAGGGGCAGCAGCCCTTCTGAGCAGCTTGGTGGCTCTCTTCTGGGACCCACTCCATCAGGTCCAGGGCTCTCTCCTGTTGAGGGCCCCAGAGCTGGACCCAGCACTGCAGGTAAGGTCTCCCCAGAGTAGAGCAGAGGGGCAGAATCTCCTCTCTTCATCTCTGGCCACACTGCTTCTGATGCAGCCCAGGCTGCCATTGGCCTCTGGGATGCAAGTGCCCTTTGCTGCACATCTCAAAGATGATGTGAACCTGTGAAGAGGAATCTGAGTGAACTAGGGTGAAGAATATATATCCTTCAATGAGCTAACAGAAACCAAGGGAGTCTGAGGCCTCTTTTCAGAATCACAGAATCAGCCAGGTTGGAAAAGACCTCAGAGATCAGTGGTGGTGTGCTTTGGTTTGGTTTTTTCCCATTTTATTGGTAGACTCCTTAAGATTTTGGGTTGCTTAGTGGCATATTTATAAGAGGAGATGTCTTTAATGACAGGGGGCAATGAACCAAAATCTCACATCCTTTAGAGCGTTCATAAATATTCTGTGTTTCTTCTCAGTCTGACAGAACAATGTAACCAGCTTTCCAGGTGGAGTTATTGATCTGACTAGCATAAGAATGAACTCCTTGTACCTGCCAGTTAGGAAGATGTAGAATTATTTATTATTAGAATTAGAATTAACAAGGTGGGAAAAGACCTTTGAGATCATCAAGTCCAACCTATCACCCAGCACCCTCTGATCAACTCAACCATGGCATCAAGCACCCCATCCAGTCTCTTCCTAAACACCTCCAGGGATGGTGAATCCACCACCTCCCCAGGCAGCACATCCCAATGGTCAATCTCTCCTTCTGGGAAGAATTTCTTCCTAACATCCAGCCTGAACCTCCCCTGGCACAGCTTGAAACTGTGTCCTCTTGTTCTGGTGCTGGTTGCCTGGGAGAAGAGACCAACCCCCACCTGGCTACAACCTCCCTTCAGGGAGTTGGAGACAGCAAGAAGGTCTCCCTGTAGCCTCCCCTTCTCCAGGCTAAGCAAGCCCAGCTCCCTCAGCCTCTCCTCACAGGGCTGTGCTCCAGACCCCTCCCCCCAGCTTTGTTGCCCTTCTCTGGACACCTTCCAGCAACTCAACATCTTTCCTAAACTGAGGGGCCCAGAACTGGACACAGGACTCAAGGTGTGGCCTAACCAGTGCTGAGCACAGGGCACAATGACCTTCCTGCTCCTGCTGGCCACACTGTTCCTGATGCAGGCCAGGATGCCATTGGCCTTCTTGACCAGCTGGGCACACTGCTGGCTCATGTTCAGCTGCTGTCAACCAGTCCCCCCAGGTCCCTTTCTGCCTGGCTGCTCTCAGCCACTCTGACCCCAGCCTGTAGCACTGCATGGGGTTGCTGTGGACGATTTGTTAGGTTATCCCCAGAACTGGAAAAACAAAAGAAGTCAAAGACTAAGCTTGCTGCTTGCACAGTGATACCGTCTCCCTCTCTCTCTCTCCCTCTCCAGGACTGCAGAAGCAATTTCTGAGGACACCAGGACATCTCCTGGCATGGCCTTGCACAGCAAGGATACAGAGGTGCCTCAAGCACTGTGTGTTGCAGACCCAAAGAAGGCATTGCTGTCTATCTGACAGGTGAAAAGATTTCAGCTCAGACAGCTGCACCAAGCTAAGCCAGCTTGGTCTCCAAACTCTACTGCTCAGAAACCTCTGCTTCAGTGGAGAGGGTTGGTACAAAGCTGTGACTGCTGCTTTCCTGCAATTAGTGTGATGCAGGTCTGGGGCAGGCAGAGCACTAAGCAAGGAAGGATGCTAGTGCTGAGCTGCCCAGGGGGTGTGCTGCCAAGCAGAGGTCCTTACAGCTTGGAGGTCTTCCTCAACAGCTTGCTGGGGCAGCTGTTATCATGTATGACATGCAACAACTCAAGCATCCCAACAGTGATTTATTTACATTTTACTGCTTTTCTGTTCAAGATCTGTGAAGAGTATTAAAGGCATAGCCTAAAGCTACCACACTGGGGGAAGCAGGGGGGATGTATGAGGGCAGGAAGCCCTTCCCCTGCAGTCAGCAACAGTGCTGATGTAACAGTGTGAGATGTAGCAGGGGCTTGATTGCTGGGAGTACAAACCTGGGATCTGAATTAGCTCTAAATGGATTAGTTACACCACATCAAAATCTTGTGGGTATGTTATCACTCAGAATGAAAGTGATCTGATTTCAGCAGAGCTTAATTCCACTGGTAATGGAGTTAAGCCAAACCTGAAGGTGAAGGCTTTGCTGCAGCTGGTAAATCCCCTTTGCACTTCTGCTCTGTTTGGATTAACTGTGGAGGGAGACCCTCCCTGCCCAAGCCCTGCTGGTGGCCAGCTTGGTTATGGCATCTCATGAAATTCAGTAAGGAAATTGCAAGGTCCTGTACCTGGGGAGAAATAACAGCAGGTACCAGGACAGGTTAGGAGCTGCCCTGATGGAAAGCAGCTCCGTGGAGAAGGACCTTGGAGTGCTGGTGGACAGCAAGTTCTGCATGGGACAGCAATGTGCCCTGGTGGCATCCTGGGGTGCAGCAAGCAAAGTGTGGCCAGCAGGGCTAGGGAGGTTCTCCAGTTCCTCTGCTCTGCCCTGCTGAGACCACAGCTGCAATCCTGTGTCCAGTTTTGGGCTCCCCAGTTCAAGAGAGACAGAGACCTGCTGGAGAGAGTCCAAGGGAGAGCCATGAGGATGCTTAGGGGACTTGAGCATTTCCCCTGTGAAGAGAGACTGAGAGCCCTGGGGCTGTTTGGTCTGGAGAAGAGAAGGCTGAGAGGGATCTGATCAATGTCTGAGGGGTGGGAGTCAAGTGGAGGGGGCCAATTTCTTTTGGGTGGTGCACAGGAATAAGCCAAGGAACAATGGATAGAAACTTGAACAGAGAAGGTTTCAGCTCAACATGAGGAGAAACTTCTTTGCAGTGAGGGTGACAGAGCCCTGGAGCAGGCTGCCAGAGAGGTTGTGGAGTCTCCTTCTCTGGAGCCTTTCCAACCCCACCTGGATGCATTGCTGTGCAGACTGCCCTGGGTGATGCTGCTCTGGCAGGGGGGTTGGACTGGCTGATCTCTGGAGGTCCCTTCCCACTTCTAATGTTCTGTGGTACTGTGACACTGTGGTTTGCCACTGCTTCTCTGGCAAGCAATGTAGGAGAATATCATGTGCTGAGGTGGAGTCCTCCTCACTGCAGGCTGAAAGAGCAGGACAGGGTCAGCCACTGGAGACCACTCCTGACAAAAGCCAACACTCCAAACACTTGTCTCCAGGGCTTTATCACCAACTGGCTCCTTAGGCAGGTACCAGAGTGTCTTGGTGCCAGGGCAACAGCACAGGAGGAGACGCTGCCTCCCTGGGACAGAATATCCTGCCACTGCCTCTGCTGTGGAAGAAAAAGAAGGTCTCAGCCCAAGGGAAGCAAAGCTGCCCCAGCAGCATCCCATTTGCTCAGTGGAGGGAGGAGTAAAGGAGGTGCCCCCAGTGCTCTCCATGCTGGGCTTCCCCTCTGGCATGGCTGCTTCTACAGCCTGCTACTTCCCAACCCCTTGCCCAGTATTTGCTGAAGGTGGTGAGCCTGATGGTCAAGCTGACATGGCAATGCATTGCACCCTGTGCCAGCAGCTGGGTGTCTGTCCTGCCAGCTCAGGAGCAGCGCTGCAGGCTCCAGTTCAGAGATCTGCTTCGCTCCCAGGGCTCTCCTGCCCCTCTGGTGTACACACATGGCCACACTCCCCAAAATGACCAGCAAGCCTCTGGTTGTGCCTGAAAATGAACGCTATTCATGTCAGGAATATTTGTCTAAGATGTCTGACTGTCAAGGCCAAACGAAGCCTTCACTTCCTCTACAAATATTTGTGTGATGACCTCTAACTACTGGCCAAGGTGCCTGCCAGCACTCCACTAGATGACAGCCCATTTGACAATCAGCTATTACCATTTGATAACCTCTGGAGGTTAAGAATACAGATGTAAGACCTCCAAGATTCCTAATGGGAATACTTCACCTCAGAAGTATGTTTCCCTTGAGGATGACATCACCACAGGGACACATATTTCAAATATTTTGACCATCATGGTTTGAAAGCTTCTTTAGAAATAGAAGGGGAGGGGAAAGACAAAAAACCAAACAAAGCTTTTTTAGCCCTGAAAAAAAAAAGGTTTCTATCAGTCTCAAATAAACATAATGCTACTTAACCCTTTGGAAAGCCTAGCACAGCAGCAACAAGTGTCATGGGAAAGAAAGCAAGCAACTGCAATGCAGCCAAAGGCAGAGATGTGCTTGGTACATAGTATGGACATGGTACACAGCGCTGACATTGGCCAACAGGGCCACAGGCATCCTGGGGTGCAGCAAGCAAAGTGTGGCCAGCAGGGCTAGGGAGCTTCCCCTGACCCTCTGTCCTGCTGAGACCACACCTGCAATACTGTGTCTAGTTTGGGGCTCCCCAATTCAAGAGAGACAGAGTCCTGCTGGAGAAAGTCCAAGGGAGAGCCATGAGGATGCTTAGGGGAATTGAAAATCTCCCCTGCGATGAGAGACTGAGAGCCCTGGGGCTGTTTAGTCTGGAGGGGAGAAGGCTGGGAGGGGATCTGATCAATGTCTACAACTACCTGAAGGGAGGTTGTAGCCAGGTGGGGGTTGGTCTCTTCTCCCAGGCAACTAGCACCAGAACAAGAGGACAGAGCAGGGGGAAGTTTAGGCTTGATCTTAGAAAGAAGTTCTTCCCAGGATGAGAGAATGGCCATTGGAATGTGCTGCCCAGGGAGGTGGTGGAGTCCCCATCCCTGGAGGTGTTTAAAAAGAGCCTGGATGAGGCACTTAGTCTCATGGCCCAGTTGATTTATCTAATCTAATTTATCTCACCCAAGTAGGGTTGGGTGATTGGTAGGACTTGATGATCTTGGAGGTCTCTTCCAACCTGGCTGATTCCATGACTCTGTGAATATCTGAGGGGTGGGTGTCAGGATGAAGGTGAGGGTCCCATTGCAGCGGACAAGGACAGGAACAACAGATACAATCTGGAACACAGGAGGTTCTACCTCAACATGAGGAGAAACTTTTTTGCAGTGATGGTGGCAGAGGCCTGGAACAGGCTGCCCAGAGAGGTTGTGCATTCTTCTTCTCTAAAGACTTTTGAAACCAACAAGAAGGCTAAGACCTCTGGGGACTTCACTCCCTTTATTAAATGTACTTTAATTACCTCAAGTTTTTCTTGCAGCTGATGAACAGGTCAATAACCAGGCCAAGATGTTTTCTTACTTCTCATTTTCCTGCTAAACTCCATGGCAATAAAAGTTCATGAAATATTAGATCACTGTCCAAATGCTGGTCATGCATTCATTAGTATTATCTTTATAAAGTTTCATTTAATAAAACAAGACACAAAGGCACAGAGTTACAGAATGGCTCAGGTTGGAAAGGACCTCAGAGGTCAAAGAATCACAGAATCAATAAGGTTGGAAAAGACCTCAGAGATCATCAAGGTCAACCTATCACCCAACACCTCATCACAACTAAACCATGGCTCCAAGTGCCACATCCAATCCCCTCTTGAAAGCCTCCAGGGATGGGGACTCCACCACCTCCCTGGGCAGCACATTCCAATGGCCAATCTCTCTTTCTGGGAAGAAATTCTTCCTAACATCCAGCCTAATCCTCCCCTGACACAGCTTGAGACTGTGTCCTCTTGTTCTGCTGCTGGTTGCCTGGGAGAAGAGACCAACCCCCACCTGGCTACAACCTCCCTTCAGGGAGTTGTAGAGAGCAATGAGGTCTCCCCTGAGCCTCCTCTTCTCCAGGCTAAGCAAGCCCAGCTCCCTCAGCCTCTCCTCACAGGGCTGTGCTCCAGACCCCTCCCCAGCTTTGTTGCCTTTTTCTGGACACCTTCCAGCAACTCAACATCTTTCCTAAACTGAGGAGCCCAGAACTGGACACAGGACTCAAGGTGTGGCCTAACCAGTGCTGAGCACAGAGCACAATGAATTCCCTGCTCCTGCTGGCCACACTGTTCCTGTTCTCTCAGCCTGTCCCCATAGCAGAGGTGCTGCAGCCCTCTGATCATCCTGGTGGCCTCCTCTGGACCTGCTCCCTCTTGTGTAGACGGACAGGAGAACCTCTCGCAACCTACTAACCACACACCTTCTAATACACCTCAGGATGCCTTGTGGCCACAAGGACACATTGCTGGCTCATGGGCATCCTTCTGTTCACCAGGACATTGAATCCCCCTAAGATCCAGAGACTGGGTTAGCACAGCTACTGCAAACCCATCTTTTGGGTGTGAAGAGCAGTGTCAGAAAAGAAGGAGGGGGAAAAGGAGATTCATGGGGTTGTGCTTTAAGTTAATAGACAGAAGGAAAGTGATGAAATCTGCATTTGCTGCTCTAACAGCCCAGAAGAGATTGTCACCCCAGGAGGAAAGGCAGAAAGCTTTGGAGAACACAGCCAAGCTCACAGAGTGATACCAGCCCATAGAAGATTTCACTTGCAGTTTTTGACAACACCAGACAATAGACTTCCCCAAATCAGTAACAGACTGCTGCTAATGTGACCCAAGAATTACAGAAACAGGGGAGAAAGAAGAAAAGGAAAGGAAAAACCTTTCAAATTCAGTTAAAGACTACAGATGTCTTTGTTTTTTCATTGGCAACTTCGACCCTCTTGCCTTTGGACATTTTATTTCTAAGCAACATCTGTCCAATTTGGATCTGTCCTGCTTGCAACTGTGACTAGTTAGAGATGTTAGCATAAAAACAACCCACCCCCCCCACCCCCAAAAAAAAAAGCAAAGCAAAACTACTTATGCAAGGCTACAGGGTTAGTGTGTGGTGAACACAAAGAAAGCAACTTGCTGAGAAGAGCAATTTGAATCTCTCTGCTGTCTCTCTCTGACCCACGGACCCCAAACAACCTGAGAGGCATTACTTAGTTATGTGCTGTTGCACAACCTCCAGGCACCATGGGCAGCACAAATTCAGCACATCTCCTCTGAGATGGAAACCAGCACAGAGACAGGAGAAAAGCAATGCCACAGCTTAGGAGGATGTGAGGACAGGAGTGAGTGAGCGTTCAAGAGCGCATGAATAGGCAGCCTGTAACCATTTATCTTGTGATCGCCTCCCTCTGCTCAGCACTGGGGAGGCCACACCTCGAGTGCTGTGTGCAGTTCTGGGCCCTTCACTATAGGAAGGGCATTGAGGGGCTGGAGAGTGTTCAGGGAAGGGCAAAGAGGCTCCTGAAAGGCATGGAGCACATGGCCTGTGAGGAGCAGCTGAAGGAGCTGGGTGTGTTCAGTCTGGAGCAGAGGAAGCTGAGGGAGACCTCATTGCTCTCTACAGCTCCCTGAAGGGAGGTTGGGGCGAGGAGGGGGCAGCCTCTGCTCCTTGGTGGCAAGAGACAGGAGCAGAGGAAATGGTTCCAAGCTGCAGCAGGGGAGGTTCAGGCTGGATGTTAGGAAATAGTTCTTCTCTGGAAGGATTTTCAACCATTGGCATGCTCTGCCCAGGGCAGTGCTGCAGTCACCCCCCGGGGGTGTTCAAGCAGCCTGTGGGCCTGGTGCTTAGGGACATGGTTTAGTGCTGACCTTGCAGTGCTGGGTTGAGGGTTGGACTGGATGAACTTGAAGGTCTCTTCCAACCAAATATATTCTGTGATTGTGATTCTGTGCCTGAGGTATAATCTTTAACATCAAAGCCTTTCAGGTCTATGCTGACAACCCCAGGTGGGCTGTTACATTCCCCCTCACCCCCCACCCCCCAAATACAGCAGTGGCAACTCTCCTGCTTTAAATCTCATTTGCAGAGCTGGGGAATAAAATAAGATAAATCCTAAGTTTTTAGACAAATAGTTGACTTGCCAAGAAATGCAGGATGACTGAAGCTCTTTGGGAGCTTGGATGGACTTCAGCAAATTGTTTCAGCCAAACAATGTGGGGGAGGAAAGTGGAATTCTGAAAATGCAAAGCATTTGGGTCTGCCATTATCCAAATCACAAATTTCCTCCTTTTTTCTTTTTTTTTTTCCTTGTTATTTCCCCCTTTTCTTTTTGGTTAAAGCATTAAGGGGGGTGGGGGGTGGTGGAAAGTGGGCAGTACAACTAAAAACAAAACTAAACAAAACAAGGAAGCAAAGAAGAAAGTGACAGACCACGAGGGAAAAAAAAAACCACCAACAGCCCAACAACCTGGAATATGTCACACTTGGAAGCTTTTCAGCCTGACCATTCCCAGTCTGTGCAAGAAAAGCCTTCAAACCAGAAGGAGCTGTACCACAGAGGATAAGGATGCGTGCACACTCCAGCTGAGCACATATTTCTCCTGTGAGCTGGAGCAGAGATGCACCAATGGCAAGCTGGGAACCGTTGTTGCTAAGGCCTACTGGTTTGATCTCTTTGCTCATCTTACATAAGGGGTTCCAGGGAGAGCAGTTTAGGTGGCTTCTCTTCTGCCTGGACTGAGCTGTTTGGGTTTGTTGGGGTTTTTTGCATGGGTCATCTCCTGCCTTTGAGTGGTTGCAAATATTGAACAGATTCTCAGCTATTGAACAGGTTCTCCTCCCCCTCTCCTCTGCCCTGCTGAGACCACACCTGGAATACTGCATCCAGCTCTGGGCTCCCCAGTTCAGGAGGGACAGAGATCTGCTGGAGAGAGTCCAAGGGAGGGCTACAAGGATGATTAAAGGACTGGAGCATGTGCCCTATGAGGAGAGGCTGAGAGCCCTGGGGCTGTTTAGCTTGGAGAACAGAAGACTGAGAGGGGATCTGATCAATGTCTATCAATATCTCAGGTCTGGGGGTCAAGAGGGAGGGGACAGGCTCTGCTCAGTTGCACCCTGGGACAGGACAAGGGGCAATGGATGGAAACTCCAGCACAGGAGTTTCCACCTCAACACAAGGGGGAACTTCTTCACTGTGAGGGTCACAGAGCACTGGAACAGGCTGCCCAGAGAGGTTGTGGAGGCCCTGAACTGATCACTAGTCTTTGCCAAATGATTCATTTCAGCAGACTGCAGTTGTCTGAAGCTGAGAAGCACAGAACAGTTGAAGCTGCCTTCTGCCTCACAGCAAAGACACCATCTAGGGACTGAGGAACCAGCTTAAAGCAATTAATTTCCCACTTGTCAAAGGTGTGGGACACAGCTCCCTTGAACTCTGGAGAATCCCTTTTGTTATGGTACACATTACTTAAAATGATGGCTCTGTGGCACATGTTGGACTAATATCACAGAATCACAGAATCACAGAAACATTCAGGTTGGAAAAGACCCTCAGGGTCACCAAGTCCAACCATTAACCCTACTCTATATGGTTCACCCCTAAACCAGAGCCCCAAGCACCACATCCAAACCACCTTCAAACACATCCAGGGTTGATGACTCCAACACCTCCCTGGTCAGCTCAATCCAATGCCTGACCACTCTTGCTGGGAAAAAATATTTCCTATTCTCCAGTCTAAACCTCCCCAGCCACAGCTTGAGGCCATTCCCTCTTGTTCTATCACTAATTACCTGTGACCCAGCCTCAGAGCTGTACAAAAGGCCACCAGGCAACTAGCTCAAGATCAAGGTTCCACTCAGTACCCGAAGAGGGCTACATGAAGGATGAAGAGAGACCGTTTAGAAAGGCCTGCAATGATAGGAGGAGGGGCAATGGCTTCAAAATAGAGAAGAGTTGATTTAGATTGGATGTCATGAACAAGTTCTGTACCATGAGGGTGGTGGAACACTGGAACAAGTTGCCCAGGGAGGTGGTTGAGGCCCCATCCCTGGAGATATTCAGGGTGAGGCTTGACAGAGATCAGGCAACCTGATCTAGTTGGGAATGTCTCTGCTGACTGCAAGGAGGTTGGACTGGATGACTTTTGGAGGTCCCTTCCAACCCAGACCATTCTATGATTCTATGACTCTAGCACTCTATGACTCTAGGGCTCTATGAGTCTATGATTCTATGACTCCATGATTCTATGACTCTATGATTCTATGATTCTATGACTCTAAGATTCTATGACTCTGTGACTCTAAGGCTCTATGATTATATGACTCCATGATTCTATGACTCAATGATTCTATGACTCTATGACTCTATGATTCTATGACTCTATGACTCTAAGGCTCTATGATTCTATGATTCTATGACTCTAAGACTCTATGACTCTATGACTTTATGATTGTATGACTCTATGACTCAAAGGCTCTATGATTCTATGACTCTATGATTCTATGATTCTATGACTCTATGATTCTAGGACTCTATGATTCCATGATTCTATGACTCTATGACTCTATGATTCTATGACTCCATGATTCAATGACTCTATGATTCTATGATTCTATGACTCTATGACTCTAAGATTCTATGACTCTATGGCTCTATGATTCTATGACTATATGATTCTATGCCTCTATGACTCTATGATTCTATGCCTCTATGACTCGATGATTCTAAGATTCTATGACTCTATGACTCTAAGGCTCTATGAGTCTATGATTCTATGACTCCATGACTCTAAGGCTCTATGATTCTAAGATTCTAGGATTCTATGATTCTTTGACTCGATGACTCTATGACTCCATGATTCTATGACTCCATGATTCTATGACTCTATGACTCTATGATTCTATGACTCCATGAGTCTATGACTCCATGATTCTATGACTCTGTAACTCCATGATTCTATGACTCTATGATTCTATGATTCTATGACTCTAAGATTCTATGACTCTATGACTCTAAGGCTCTATGATTCTATGATTCTATGACTCTATGATTCTATGACTCTATGACTCTAAGGCTCTATGATTCTATGATTCTATGACTCTATGATTCTATGACTCTATGACTCTATGATTCTATGACTCCATGACTCTAAGGCTCTATGATTCTAAGATTCTAGGATTCTATGATTCTTTGACTCGATGACTCTATGACTCCACGATTCTATGACTCTATGATTCTATGACTCTATGACTCTATGATTCCATGATTCTATGACTCTATGACTCTAAGATTCTATGACTCTGTGACTCTAAGGCTCCATGATTCTAAGATTCTATGACTCTATGACTCTAAGGCTCTATGATTCTATGATTCTATGACTCTATGACTCTATGATTCTATGACTCTATGGCTCTATGATTCCATGATTCTATGACTCTATGACTCTAAGGCTCTATGATTCTATGACTCTATGATTCTATGATTCTATGACTCTAAGACTCTATGACTCTATGACTTTATGATTGTATGATTCCATGACTCTATGGCTCTATGATTCTATGCCTCCATGACTTTATGATTCTATGATTCTATGACTCTATGACTCTATGATTCTATGATTCCATGATTCCATGACTCTATGATTCTATGATTCTAAGATTCTAGGACTCTAAGGCTCTATGATTCTATGACTCTATGATTCTATGATTCTATGACTCTAAGACTCTATGACTCTATGACTTTATGATTGTATGACTCTGTGACTCTAAGGCTCTATGATTCTATGACTCTGTGACTCTAAGGCTCTATGATCCTATGATTCTATGACTCTATGACTCTAAGGCTCTATGATCCTATGATTCTATGACTCTATGACTCTAAGATTCTATGACTTTATGATTGTATGAGTCTATGACTCTAAGGCTCTATGATTCTATGACTCCATGACTTTATGATTCTATGATTCTATGACTCTATAATTCTATGACTCTATGACTCTATGATTCCATGATTCTATGACTCATTGCTCTCTACAACTCCCTGAAGGGAGGTTGTAGCCAGGTGGGGGTTGGTCTCTTCTCCCAGGCAAGCAGCACCAGAACAAGAGGACACAGTCTCAAGCTGCACCGGGGGAGGTTTAGGCTGGAGGTGAGGAGAAAGTTCTTCCCAGCAAGAGAGATTGGCCATTGGAATGTGCTGCCCAGGGAGGTGGTGGAGTCACTATCACTGGAGGTGTTTGGGAAGAGACTGGATGAGACACTTGGTGCCATGGTTTAGTTGATTAGATGGTGTTGGGTGATAGATTGGACTTGATGATATCTGAGGTATTTTCCAACCTGGTTAATTCTATTCTATTCTTTTCTACCTATTCTATTCCATTCCATTCCATTCCATTCCATTCCATTCCATTCCATTCCATTCCATTCCATTCCATGCTATGCTATGACAGGCCCAGGCTGGGCTGCAGATTCAGAGCTGGCTATTTAAGAAGGTATGGAAGAGCTGGAATCCCCGTGACTTAAGCCCTGCTATTGAAGTGCTGCTTGGTAACAGGCAGGGGGAGGCTGCTCACTCGTAAGTGTGAGTGATGCTCAGATGTCTGACACATCATTCCTTCCACTGTAGGAAGCTGGCACAGATGCAAAAGATCAGAGGACCTGCAAAGACACATAAATCATGGTGGCTGTGACCCGCTTCTTGCTGGATGTGTGAGCCTGCTCTCAGAGGCATATCAACTAATCACCCACAACACAAACTGTCAAGACCCAGCAATTCACCTTGGACTTCAGAGTCTGGAGTCTGACCCCAACCTGCTGTGGCTCATGAAGTCTGGACAGATTGCATAGCCTTCAGCTAAATGCAGCTTCCACTGCTGGCAGAAGTCCCAGGCTCAGCCCTCAGGACTGGGGCTCTGTGGCTTTACTTCATAGAATCATAGAATTGTCAGGGTTGGAAGGGACCTCAAGGATCAGCCACTTCCAAGCACCCTGCCATGGCCAGGGACACCTCACACTACAGCAGGTTGCTCACAGCCACAGCCAGCCTGGCTGCAAAAGCCTCCAGGCAGGAGGCTTCCACCACCTCCCTGGGCAGCCTGTGCCAGTCTCTCACCACCCTCATGGGGAACAACTTCCTCCTAACATCCAATCTCAATCTACCCATTTCTAGTTTTGCTCCATTCCCCCCAGTCCTATCAGTCCCTGACACCCTCAAAAGTCCCTCCCCAGCTTCCCCAAATAGAAGGCCACAATCAGGTCTCCTGAAAGCCTTCTCTTCACCAGACTGAGCAACCCAAAACCTCTCAGTCTGTCATTACTGCCCTTTAAGAGCTCATGAAGCTCTCTCACAAGGGAAGAACTTGGCATCAGGACCTGCAGCTACTAAAGCCCTATTTCCTGTCATGGAATCATAGAATCAGCCAGATTGAAAGAGACCTCCAAAATCATCCAGTCCAATCTATCACCCAGCCCCATCCAATCAACCAGACCATGGCACTAAGTGTCTCATCCAGTATTTTCTTGAAGATCTCCAGTGATGGTGACTCCACCACCTCCCCAGACAGCACATTCCAATGACCAATCTCTCTATTTGGGAAGAATTCTTTCCTTACATCCAGCCTGAACCACCCCTGGCACAGCTTGAGACTGTGTCCTCTTGTTCTGGTGCTGGGTGCCTGGGAGAAGAGACCAACACCCACCTGGCTACAACCTCCCTTCAGGGAGTTGGAGACAGCAAGAAGGTCTCCCCTGAGCCTCCTCTTCTCCAGGCTAAGCAACCCCAGCTCCCTCAGCCTCTCCTCACAGGGCTGTGCTCAAGGCCTCTCCCCAGCTTTGATGTCCTTCTCTGGACACCTTCCAGCAAGTCAACATCTTTCCTAAACTGAGGAGCCCAGAACTGGACACAGAACTCAAGGTGTGGCCTAACCAGTGCTGAGCACAGAGCACAATGACTTCCCTGCTCCTGCTGGCCACACTGTTCCTGATGCAGGCCTGGATGGCATTTGCCTTCTTGGCTGCCTGGGCACACTGCAGACTCATGTTCAGCTGCTGTCAACCAGTACCCCCAGGTCCCTCTCTGCCTGGCCACTCTCCAGCCACTCTGACCCCAGCCTGTAGCACTGCCTGGGGTTGTTGTGGCCAATGTGCAGAACCTGGCACTTGGATGTGTTCAATCTCCTGCCCTTGGACTCTGCCCATCTGTCCAGCCTGTCGAGGTCCCTCTGCAGAGCCTCTCTACCCTCCAGCAGATCAACTCCTGCCTCCAGCTTGGTGTTACCTGCAAATTCACTGGTGATGGACTCAATGCCCTCATCCAGATCATCAATGAAGACATTGAACAGGATGGGGCCCAGCACTGATCCCTGGGGCACACCACTGGTGCCTGGCTGTGGCTGTGGCACCATTCACCACCACTCTCTGGGCTCAGCCTCCAGCCAGTTCCTAACCCAGCTCAGAGTGCTGCTGTCCAAGCCAGGGGCTGACAGCTTGGCCAGGAGTTTGCTGTGGGGGATGGTGTCAAAGGCCTTTCTGCAGTCCAGGCAGACTACATCCACAGCCTGCCCCACATCCACCAGGCAGTCACCTGGGCATAGAAGGAGATCAGGTTGGTCAGGCAGGGCCTACCCCTCCTAAATCCATGCTGGCTGGGCCTGATCCCTTGGCCATCCTGTAAGTGCTGTGTGATTGCACTATGGATGACCTGTTCCATGATCTTGCCTGGCACTGAGGTCAGGCTGACAGGCCTGGAGTTTCCAGGTTCCTCCTCCTGGCCCTTCTTGTGGATGGGCATCACATTGGCAGCTTCCAGTCATCTGGGACCTCTCCAGTGAGCCAGAACTGGTTGTAAATGATGGAGAGAGGCTTGGCAGCTCATCTGCCAGCTCTCTCAGCACCCCAGGATGGATCCCATCCAGTCCCATGGACTTGTGAGGATGCAAGTGTCTCAGCAGGTCCTTACTGCTTCCTCCTGGATTACAGGGGGTCTATGCTTCTCCCTGGCTCCATCTGCCAGCTCAGGAGGCCTCTTGTCCTGAAGACAACCTGTCCCACTATTGGAGATTGAGACAAAGAAGGTATTAAGTACCTCTGCCTTTTCCTCATCTTGTGTTACTACCTTCCCCTCTGCACCCAATGAAGAGTGGAGGTTCTCCTTGCCTCTTCCTTTGCCATCAATATATTTATAGAAACATCTTTATTCTCCTTCAAAGCAGTGGCCAAAGTTCCAAATGGGCTTTTGCCTCTAAATTTTTTCCTGCATGACCTAGTACCATCCTTAAACTCTTCCTGGGATATCTCCCCTTTTTCCCCAGGTGTAAGCCCTCTTTTCCCCCTTAATTCCTTTAGCAGCTCCTTGCCCATCCCGTGCGGCTGTCTCCCTCGCCGGCTCGTCGGGACAGCTGCTCCTGTGCCCTCAAGAGTTCTTTCTTGAAGCAGGCCCTGCCCTCCTGGACCCCTTTATTTTTAAGGGCTGTTTCCCAAGGAACTTTCTGAGTTAGTTCCTTAAGTAAGCTGAAGCCTGCCCTTTGGAAGTCCAGAGTGGAGGTTTTGGTGCTGCCCCTCCTGGTTTCACCCTATATAGAACACTCAATTATCTCATGGTCACTGGACCCCAGACAGCCTCCGACCACCACATCTCCTACCAGCCCTTCTCTGTTTGTGAACTGCAGGTTGAGCAGGGCTGCACCCCTAGTAGGCTCCCAGAGCAGCTGGGATAGGAAGCTATCCTCCACACTCTAGGAACCTTATAGACCACCTCTTCTCTGCAGTGTTAAATTCCCAGCAGATGTCTGGCAGGTTAAAGTTGCCCACAAGAACAAGGGCAAGTGATCTTGAGGCAGCCTCCAGCTGCTTAAAGAACAGAATCACAGAATCAGTAAGGTTGGAAAATACCTCAGAGACCATCAAGTCCAACCTATTAACCAACACGTCATGACTAACTAAACCATGGCTTCAAGTGCCACATCCAATCCACTCTTGAACACCTCCAGGGATGGTGAATCCACCACCTCCCTGGGCAGCACATTCCATTGGCCAATCTCTCTTTCTGGGAAGAACTTTCTCCTCACCTCCAGCCTAAACTTCCCCTGGCACAGATTGAGACTGTGTCCTCTTGTTCTGGTGCTGGGTGCCTGGCAGAAGAGACCAACCCCCACCTGGCTACAACCTCCCTTCAGGGAGTTGGAGACAGCAAGAAGGTCTCCCCTGAGCCTTCTCTTCTCCAGGCTAAGCAACCCCAGCTCCCTCAGCCTCTCCTCACAGGGCTGTGCTCCAGACCCCTCCCCAGCTTTGTTGCCCTTCTCTGGACACATTCAAGTGTCTCAATGTCCTTCTTAAATTGAGGGGCCCAGAACTGGACACAGGACTCAAGGTGTGGTCTAACCAGTGCTGAGCACAGGGCAGAATGTCTTCCCTGCTCCTGCTGGCCACACCATTCCTGATGCAGGCCAGGATGCCCTTGGCCTTCTTGGCCAGCTGGGCACACTGCTGGCTCATGTTCAGCTGCTGTCAACCAGTCCCCCCAGGTCCCTTTCTGCCTGGCTACTGTCCTCTTGTTCTGATGCTGCTTGCCTGGGAGAAGAGACCAACCCCCACCTGCCTACAGCCTCCCTTCAGGCAGTTGTAGAGAGCCTTCTCTACTCCAGGCTAAGCAACCTCAGCTCCCTCAGCCTCTCCTCATAGGGCTTATGCTCAAGACCTCTCCCCAGCCTCACTGCCCTTCTCAAACATGTTCAAGTGTGTCAGAATAAGATGTCACACACATCCAATGTGTTATATGGAGCTGAGGCATCATGTTGTTGTGACGGGAGAAAAGTGATGTGAGGCAGTGACAAACACTCTGATGGTCATTTCTTGGTTTTCAGAGTAGTTCCTCCTTTTGTATACCACATAAAGGAAGAAGAATATGGGGGAAAGGAAGGAAAATAATTGGTAGTGAAAAATGAATACAGCTGAATTATGAATTGCACCATTGCTTTATTCAAAGTCAGAAGAACAGGCTAAGAAAAAGTCTGTTTTGCCCTGATCTTCATTGGAGATAGTGGCTAGAGCAAGGGGGGAAAGGGAGAATCCATTGCTTTTGCCAATTCCAGAGCCCCCAGTTGTAACTCAGTTAAGTCCCAGCAGCAGTGCAGTGACACCTAAAGACAATCAGTTATCTCTCCTCTGTCTCTCTTCACATGTGGTAGATTTTATAAAGTGCTGAGGAAAAGGAAATTGAGATTACAGCACTTACAGATGTCCTGAGAATGCTGGGAATTGTTGATGGAATAAACTAGCCTGAGAGATCACCTTTCCTTCATTTCAAAGCATGTGTTCCCTAATTGGGCTGATGCTGAGAGATGTTTTCTTCATGGGGCCTTCTGTCTCTTCCACTTTGGCAAGCAATAGAAGGAGATGATATAAGAGAAACTGGTCCACATTCAAGTACAGGCAATCTTGACTCCAATTCATGTTTGGAAGGAGAAGCTGTTTCTACTCTATAAATAAAACACACCCATAACAAAATCTTTCCTCTGGCTGCCTGACAGCAATACCCAATGGAAAACTATTCTTTTATCATGCAGAACCTGTGAAAACCGTCCCTTTGTCAGGAGAAAGGATTAAAGCCATGCTGCTTTCACACTTGGCACGGCTCCTGAACTAAACTACAACGGCTCCGTTTCCTTTTCTGTTCAGTGTGAATTTCCTGATGCTGAAAGGTACCAGCTTAGCAACCCAGGAAACTGAAGACTCTTATTGAGCCAGAGAGTGAGAACACCACAGGGAATAGAATAGAATAGAATAGAATAGAATAGAATAGAATAGAATAGAATAGAATAGAATAGAATAGAATGAACCAGGTTGGAAGAGACCTTCAAGATCATTGTGTCCAACCCATCATCCAACACCACCTAATCAACTAAACCATGTAACCAAGCACCCTGTCAAGTCTCCTCCTGAACACCTCCAGTGATGGTGACTCTGCCACCTCCCTGGGCAGCACATTCCAATGGGCAATCACTCTCTCTGTGTAGAACTTCCTCCTAACCTCCAGTCTGAACCTCCCCTGGCACAGCTTGAGACTGTGCCCTCTTGTTCTGGTGCTGGGTGCCTGGGAGAAGAGACCAACCCCCACCTGGCTACAACCTACTTTAGGTAGTTGTAGAGAGCAAGAAGGTCTCCCCTGAGCCTCCTCTTCTCCAGGCTAAGCAGCTCCAACTCCCTCAGCCTCTCCTCACAGGGCTGTGTTCCAAACCCCTCCCCAGATTTGTTGCCCTTCTCTGGACACCTTCCAGCAAGTCAACCTCCTTCCTAAACTGAGGGGCTCAGAATTGGACACAGGACTCAAGGTGTGGCCTAACCAGTGCAGTGTACAGGGGCAGAATGACCTCCCTGCTCCTGCTGGCCACACTCTTCCTGATGCAGGCCAGGATGCCATTGGCCTTCTTGGCTGCCTGGGCACACTGCAGGCTCATGTTCAGCCTACCATTGACCAGTACCCCCAGGTCCTTCTCTGCCTGGCTGCTCTCCAGCCACTCTGACCCCAGCCTGTAGCACTGCCTGGGGTTGCTGTGGCCAATGTGCAGAACCTGGCACTTGGATGTGTTCAATCTCCTGCCCTTGGACTCTGCCCATCTGTCCAGCCTGTCGAGGTCCCTCTGCAGAGCCTCTCCAACCCTCCAGCAGATCAACTCCTGCCCCCAGCTTGGTGTCATCTGCAAATTTACTGCTGATGGATTCAATGCCCTCATCCAGATCATCAATAAAGATGTTAAAGATCAGAGTGCAGAACCTGATGCAGAGATTCAGAGATTGGTTTATGTCAGAAGGGACTTTCAAGATCATATAGTTGCAACCCCTTGCCATGGGCAGGGACACCTTCCACTGGCCCAGGTTGTTCAAGGCCTCATCCAACCTGCCCTTGAACACCTCCAGGCAGGGGGCATCCACAACCTCCCCAGGCAACCTGGGCCAGTGTCTCACTACCTTCACTGCCAAGAATGTCTTCCTAACCTCCAGTCTGTTAAAATTAAATTAAATAAAATAAAATGAAATTAGATAAACTAAACTAAACTAAACTAAACTAAACTAAACTAAAATCTGCTCTCCTCCATCTTCAATCCATTCCCTCTCATCCTATCACTACAAGCCCTTTAAAAAGTCCCTTCCCTGCTTTCTTGTAGCCCACTTCAGGTACTGGAACCTTCTTCTCTCCAGGCTGAACAGCTCCAACTCTCTCAGTCTGTCCCCACAGGGGAAGTTCTCCAACCCTCTGATCATCTTCATGACCTCCCCTGGACCCCACTCCATCAGCTCCATGTCCCTCTTACACTGGGGGCACCTGACCTGGAGGCAGTGCTGCAGGTGGGGTCTCACAAATATGGGTGGAAAAACTCTTTCAGGCAAATAACTTGTTCCTCCCCACAAGATATGTGCAATTCTGAGACTCTTTGAGGACTCTGTCAACATTGTGTCCACTAAAGTTCCAAAAACCCAGTTGCCTAAACCAGTTTGAGATCTTTTCCATCAGAACAGGTCAGTCAAACTTGTGCACAAAGCAACTGTGACCATACCTATTTCACTGACAATTTCAATGGTGAAGCTTCCCAAAGAGGGAGTTTTTAATGACAAATCACCCCAAAAGTGGTTATTCTTAAGATGTTATCTGGTCTTGCTTTTCAGACTTTAATCTCACAGCTTCACAGAGTACATTGGGTTGGAAGGGACACTCCAAGAGCATCATGTCCAACCCGCCTGCACTCAGCAGGGACACCTCCAACTACAGCAGGCTGCACAGGGCCACATCCAGTCTGAGCTTGAATGTCTTCAGGAATGGGGCCTCAACCACATCCCTGGGCAGCCTGTTCCAGTATTTCACCACTCTCACTGTGCAGAACTTCCTCCTGGTGTCCAACCTGAATCTGCCCTGCTCCAGTTTTCTATCATCCATGCTCTAAAGCTTCCACTTGCTAAGAGGTACAAAAGTCCAAACACTTCTCTCCATTCATGACAATGTTATGGCACAACCATGAAGACACAGCAAATATGACTCAGAGTTTATTACAATAGTCATTAGATGATTTAAATCAAAATATGCAAAGTTTAGTCCCTGAGACATATCCTTGATGACATCTGCTAAGATTTTAACTATGAACATGCAGCAGGGCAAGCGAGATGATTCCTCCACTTTGCACTGCTGAAACCCCACTTCCAATCCTGCACCCAGGCTTGATGTCCCCAGCAGGAGGACACAGAGCTGTTGGAGTGAGTCCAGAGGAGGCCACAAAGATGATCCAAGGGCTCCAGCACCTCTGCTGTGAGGATAGGCTGAGGGTGTTCAGCCTGGAGAAGAGAAGACTCTGGGGGGACCTTAGAGCTGCCTCCCAATAGCTGAAGGGATCCTACAGGAAGGCTGCAGAGGGACTTTTCCTAAGGGTGTGTAGAGACAGGACAAGGGGGAATGGTTTGAAGGTGAGGGAGAGCAGGGTGAGACTGGAGCTGAGGAAGAAGTTCTTCAGTGTGAGGGTGATGAGACTCTGGAATAGGCTGCCCAGGGAGGCTGTGGCTGCCTTCTGCCTTGGGGTGTTCAAATCCAGGTTGGATGAGGCCTTGGGCAACCAAGTCTAGTTGAGAGGTGTCCTTGCCCATGGCAGGGAGGTTGTGGTAGATGATCTCTGAGGTCTCTTCCAAGCTGAGCCATTCTCTGATTCTATGAACAGATCTCTCTTCTCTTAGGAAGTGGTAAATAGCTGTCTTTGAGACATCAGTACCACATCTGTTGAAGATTAAAGAAGATCCTCCACAATGAGAAAAGTATTGCTAATTCCATTGTTGCTAACAAGGTGCACATCCATTGGGATGGCACACAGAAATGTTTAGCCTTTGACTCAGCTGTGGGCCCTTTTGTAAACCATGCCCATCCTGGCTGAGATGGTGGGAAGAGATCACAGAAGGAACTCTCCTCAGCAGCTCTGGGGTCTTTGGTTCTTGTCAGCACAGGAGCAGGGTCCCCAAAACACAGCAGAAACTTCCCATGCTCCACATTTTAAATGCAAACTTAGAGTACTTTTAGAATCACAGAATGGTTTAGGTTGGAAGGGACCTCCAAAGGTCATCCAGTCCAACCTTTCTTCATTCAGCAGGGACATCCCCAACTAGATCAGGCTGCCCAGGGCCTCGCTGAGCCTCACCTTGGGAAGGGGTCTCAACCACCTCCTTGGGCAACCTGTTCCAGTGTTCCACTGTTTAGCAGTATCTTGGTTTAATAAATTAGACCAGCAAATGATGTTTGCTCACAAGTGGTCCTCAGCATCTGAGCCAGGAGGCGAAGAAGAGGAGAAGCACAGTTTGAACTGCTCTTCTTGCTCCACTCCTGCCTCTCGGCCCTTTGAGGGGAGGTTAACTAACTTAAGACTTCCTTAAATTCCTTAAACACAGCTTTGCATGGCCAGGTTCAGAGGTAGTGTAAAAAGCCAGGGGATTTATACTGTGGCTGGTGGATGTGAGCCTGAAAGCATCTCAGTGAACATAAATGAAAACTATATGTAAGGGAAGCTAGGTCAGCCTCACACACTCCTGGGAGGAGGGGAGGCGGAAGAAGGTGTAAAATACACCAGCCCAGACTCCCTCCAGAGTTGGAGAACTTAGATTCACATCTGAGTTTGGCTCCCATTGCCTGACTGGGGAAAGCAAACCCTGTCCAAGTCTGGAGACATCAGTACATTCTGTGCAAAAGCCTTGCAGGGATACTGCTAAGCTTGCCTAGCCCACAAATTAACTTAGCCTGACGCAGCCTGGGTTGTACTCTGGAGGCACAGGCTGGCTTCAAAGAACCTCCTGCACAGCAGAAATGAGGAAAACAGAATGTGCTGCTCTGCAACCTGCCACTGCCTGCTGGGGATGCCATGGGTGTTTGTGCTGGGGTTGCACATGGACCTGCTGCTTTGTTAGGTGGAAGAAAAGGACAGAGAATGAAAAAGTCTGCAGTAGGGCACTGCAAAGAAGCCTCCAGGATCCTTACAACAAGATGATGGCCACTAAAATGATCAGGGGGTTGGAACACTTCTGCTAGGAGGAGAGGCTGAGGGAGCTGAGGTTGTTCAGCCTGGAGAAGAGAGGACTCTGGGGAGACCTAATAGAGGCCTGCCAGTACCTGAAGGGGGCTACAGGAAGGGTAGAGAGACTGTTCGCAGAGGCCTGCAGGGACAGGAGAAGTGCAAATGGCCTCAAACTAGAGCAGAGCAGATTTAGATTGAATGTGAGGAATGAGTTCTGCACTGTGAGGGCAACTGGAACATGTTGCCCAGGGAAGTGGTTGAGGCTCCATCCCTGGAGATATTCAAAATGAGGCTCAAGACGGCTCTGGGCAACCTGATCTAGTTGAGGAAGTCCCTGCTGACTGCAGAGAGGTTGGACTGGATGAGTTTTGGAGGTCCCTTCCAACCCAAACCATTCTATGATTCTATGATAAAGGGGCAAGAAAGTTTAGTCTGGTCACTGGTTGGAAGTTGACAGTGAGGTCCTTCAGCATTTGCTTAGCCCTTTTTCAGCTCCCATCTCAATTTTAATGTGCAAGAACTGCATTGTAGGTGAGGTCTATGATCTGCAGCTCAGTGCTTGGGAGGCAGTGCTCGATCAGCTGGCAGGCAGGTCTTGAAGATGACTTTCTGGGCAAAGCAAGACTCACTCTTCTGGCTCTCATCTATTTCCCCAGGGTCAGTCCATGCCTGCCCCATTTACAGCACAGTGCTGCAAATTCTCTCCAGTTCCACAGACTGCAGAGGGCGTTGGACTGAATGACCTTTGGAGGCCCCTTCCAACCCAGACCATTGTATGATTCTCTGTACTGTGAGATGTCCTTGGAGAGCAGGGTCTGCTTGGCTTTTAGGTGTGTGGTAGCTGTATAAGATGCAAGAAGAAAATATATCTGGTTTATTTATAGGCAAACCCATCAGATCTTCCCTTTGTCTAGATTCCCTGGTGTCCTCTTCATAAGTAGGGAATAGAATTGTTGGAGTAAGTCCAGAGAAGAGCAACAAGGATGATCCAAGGCTGGAGCACCTCTGCTACGGGGATAGGCTGAAGGAGCTGGTGCTGTTCAGACTGGAGAAGACACTGAGGGGCCCTTAGAGCTGCCTTCCAATAGCTGAAGGGATCCTACAGGAAGGCTGCAGAGAGACTTTTCCTGAGGGTGTCTAGAGGACTGTGTCCTCTTGTTCTGGTGCTGGGTGCCTGGGAGAAGAGACCAACTCCCACCTGGCTCCAGCCTCCCTTCAGGGAGTTGTAGAGAGCAATGAGGTCACCCCTGAGCCTCCTCTTCTCCAGGCTAAGCAACCCCAGCTCCCTCAGCCTCTCCTCACAGGGCTGTGCTCAAGGCCTCTCCCCAGCCTCATTGCCCTTCTCTGGACACATTCAAGTGTCTCAATGTCCTTCTTAAACTGAGGGGCCCAGAACTGGACACAGGACTCAAGATGTGGCCTAACCAGTGCTGAGCACAGGGCACAATGACTTCCCTGCTCCTGCTGGCCACACTGTTACTGATGCAGGCCAGGATGCCCTTGGCCTTCTTGGCCAGCTGGGCACACTGCTGGCTCATGTTCAGCTGTTGTCAATCAGTACTTTCAGGTCCCTTTCTGCCTGGCTGCTCTCCAGCCACTCTGACCCCAGCAAGAAGAGAAGAAGAGCAAGAGAAGGCAAGGATGGAAATGCAGCAAGGAGGCAAAGCAGCATCAGCAGCCTGGGGCTGCATGAAGTGTCTGTGAGAGAGAGCAGCAGCTCCAGCACAGCTGTGTCCCAGAGCCTGCATTTGTAATGACTCGGCACAGCACATGCCAGAAAGGCTGCCTACCCCCGCAGCCATGGAACTTGTGAGGGGATGCTTTGGGCCAAATTAATCCCTGGTGGGAGCTCAGGAAGAGCCAGGGGAGCTAGAGGCACAGAAAATTGCAGCCCTATACTAGCATCATGGCTTGGAAGCCAATTTTTGTACATCAAGAAGTGATAAGCAACCAAAATAATGTCCAAGCAGTAGAGGACTTCTCTTTCTAAGAACTTCTGACTGCAGTGTTACTCATCCTTCTTTCCTGCTGTCCCATCCATTCACTCAGCTGGCTGGTGGGGATTCATCCAAAGCCTGTTAATTAATCCTCATTAAAGAAACAGCACAAATACTCCTCTGAGAAAAGGGCTCCACGATTTTTGGTCAGCTTCAGGGCTGTGGGCCAAGAGATTAGTGCTAGAAGTTTGCGAGCAGAGGCTCAACCTGCTGCAAGCCCACACTATGTACAGGGAGAGGGGTGGGGGGGAAAGATTTCCAGACCTAGGAATTGCAGCACCTGAAAACTCTTCACTGTAACATGATAGAGTGGGTAACATCTGCCAGGGTTTGAGATGTTAAATACACAAACAGATGTTTGGGCAACCTCGTTGCAGACTCTCAGGCCTAAGGGGTAGGCTTTGGAGAGCACAGGTCAGCATTGCTTGTTGGGGTGATGAATACTGGTTGCCAAGTGAGCAGTGATGGTGGGGGAGAGTGGGGGGAATAAATTCCAGTAGAAGCCTCTGCACAAAAGCAGATGTTGCCAGGAAGTGTTCAGCCCAAAGCCTATTTTCCTTTGAGAAAAAGCACTAAAAGAAAGACACCACAGGATCACTGGATCACGGGATCACTGGATCACAGGTTGGAAGGGACCTCTGGAGAACATCGAGTCCAACCCCCCTGCCAGAGTAGGACCATAGAATCTAGTGCAGGTCACACAGGAACACATCCAGATGGGTCTTGAAAGCCATGGAATCATAGAATCAGTAAGGTTGGAAAAGACCTCAGAGATCATCAAGTCCAACCTGTCACCTAACACCTAACACGTCCTGACAACTAAACCATGGCTCCAAGTGCCATATCCAATCCCCTTTTGAACACCTCTTGGGAGGGGGACTCCACCACCTCTCTGGGCAATTACTCTTTCTGGGAAGAACTTTCTCCTCACCTCCAGCCTAATCCTCCCCTGGCACAGCTTGAGACTGTGTCCTCTTGTTCTGCTGCTGGTTGCCTGGGAGAAGAGACCAACCCCCACTTGGCTACAACCTCCCTTCAGGTAGTTGCAGAGAGCAAGAAGGTCTCCCCTGAGCCTCCTCTTCTCCAGGCTAAGCAACCCCAGCTCCCTCAGCCTCTCCTCACAGGGCTGTACTCCAGACCCCTCCCCAGCTTTGTTGCCCTTCTCTGGACACCTTCCAGCATCTCAACATCTTTCCTAAACTGAGGAGCCCAGAACTGGACACAGGACTCAAGGTGTGGCCTAACCAGTGCTGAGTCCAGGGCACAATGACTTCCCTGCTCCTGCTGGCCACACTGTTCCTGATGCAGGCCAGGGCTGTGCTCCAGACCTCTCCCCAGCCTCATTGCCCTTCTCCAGAGAGGGAGACCCCACAACCTCTCTGGGCAGCCTGTTCCAGGGCTCTGTGACCCTCACAGTGAAGAAGTTCCTCCTCATGTTGAGGTGGAACCTCCTGTGCTGGAGTTTCCATCCATTGCCCCTTGTCCTACTACAGGGTGCCCATCATTGACTACCTCTGGGTTTTTTTCCTTGCTGCCAGGCCCTGTGAGGTGCAAAGCTTCAGGTTTGCAGCTAGAAGCAGCCTGCAGGTGCAGAGCTAATGGCAACTCAGCAAGAGCAATGTGCAAAGCATGCATGAGCATGCAGAACTCCACCACATCAAGACAATTGTTCCTGTGCCTTTCAAATGTGCTACACAGATCTGTTTAATCTATGTCATGCCTGGCCACACAGAGTTAAATCAAAACAGGCTGTTAGGGGGAAACACAGAGGAAATGAAACAATGGCAAAGATAAGTCCAGGCTGAAAATACCAAGTGGTCTTTGAGGGAACAATAGGGATGCTATTAATTGTAAAATACCCTGTAGGCTCCAAGCAGGTTGGCAGGATTCATCTTTCCAAGCCTGGGGCTAGAATCAAAGAGGACACTAAATCATCAAAGCAACTAGGGCCCAGAAAAGCAGAAGAGCTGAGTGTGCTGCTGAGGGTTACAAAGAGAGTGTCAGTGAATGCTGCCAGCTACGCAAGACACCCAAAAGGAGACCTACAGACCGTGCTGCAGCTCAGCACTCTGCTCCTGAGCCAGCAGGGCTGAAGAGGATCTTGTGCTTGCAGGGGAAGACTAAACTCCTGTTTCACATTATCCCAGGTCAGGGAGAGCTGAGGGTACTTGAGTTGCTCGGTATTAGACTGATTAACTGTGATTTATGAGGTAAATCCCAATATAGATTTCAATGAGAAGCCTTCAGTCTCCACGAGGAATGAATTTACCTGACCAAGGTGGGATTGCTCCAAATCTCCTCAGAAAAAGCTGTTGTCATCTCCTGGACAACATGCATGAGAAACAGGAGAAGAGAGAGGCAGGGCACAGCACAGTGGGCAGTGCTGTTCAAGCCCTGTCACCTGGTTGCTCCTGGGTGTTGCTGCCAGTCCCAGAGCTTGCACAGCATATGCCACCTTAAACACCTCCACACAGGTGTCTGCCCCAGGGAGCCATGTGTGGTGTCCCAGGAACCTGCTTCTGGGATAGGACTCAGCTTCTACAAAGCACACAGACAGCCCTGAGTGGGGCTGTCCAGGCACATCCCCACACTTGGCACAAAGTAGATCCTGCCATGAATCTAGGACTGGGAAGAGTCCTGGATCCTAGGACTTGAGAAGAGCCTTACCCCCCCTCACTGATCAGAGAGCACTGACAGCTGACCCCACAACAGGCACTGCAAAAGTTAAGCTGGGGGTAAAGAGGGCTTCAGGATCACAGAGTTACAGAATGGCTCAGGTTGGAAAAGACCTCAGAGATCACCTACCCCAACCTGCCTGCCATGGGCAGGGTCACCTCTCAACTAGACTTGGTTACTCAAGGCCTCATCCAACCTAGACCTGAACACCCCAGTGGAGGAGGCAGCCACAGCCTCCCTGGGTAGCTTATTCCAGAGTCTCACAAAGCTGGTACTGAAGAACTTCTTCCTCAGCTCCAGTCTCACCCTGCTCTCTCTCAGCTTCAAACGATTCCCCCTTGTCCTGTCTCTAGACACTCTCAGGAAAAGTCCCTCTGCAGCTTTCCTGTAGGATCCCTTCAACTATTGGAAGGCAGCTCTAAGGTCCCCCCAGAGTCTTCTCTTCTCCAGGCTGAACACCCCCAGCTCGCTCAGCCTATCCTCACAGCAGAGGTGCTGGAGCCCTTGGATCATCTTTGTGGCTTCCTCTGAACTCACTCCAGCAGCTCTGTGCCCTTGTATGCAGTGGGCTTGATGTGTGATCCTCCACAACTAAACTTCTTTCAGATACTTGGATGTTAATGCAGAATATCATCATTTGGGGCAGCACCAAACAATTACATGGCTGGACATAACAGCTACTATGAACTCTTTCAAAGACTACTACTAGAAGCAGTCCATCTGAAATAACAACTGTAACTAAGTTGTGTGCAGCTTTGCATGATGATGATGATCAGGCTGGGATAAGAGTGTCTGGAGAGCAGCCAGGCAGAAAGGGACCTGGGGGGACTGGTTGACAACAGCTGAACATGAGCCAGCAGTGTGCCCAGCTGGCCAGGAAGGCCAAGGGCATCCTGGCCTGCATCAGGAACAGTGTGGCCAGCAGGAGCAGGGAAGTCATTGTGCCCTGTACTCTGCATTGGTTAGGCCACACCTTGAGTCCTGTGTCCAGTTCTGGGCTCCTCAGTTTAAGAAGGACATTGAGACATTTGAACCTGTCCAGAGAAGGGCAACAAAGCTGGGGAGAGGCCTTGAGCGCAGCCCTGTGAGGAGAGGCTGAGGGAGCTGGGGTTGCTTAGCCTGGAGAAGAGGAGGCTCAGGGGTGACCTCATTGCCCTCTCCAACTACCTGAAAGGTGGTTGTAGCCAGGTGGGGGTTGGTCTCTTCTCCCAGGCAAGCAGCACCAGAACAAGAGGACACAGTCTCGAGCTGCGCCAGGGGAGGTTTAGACTCGAGGTGAGGAGAAAGTTCTTCACTGAGTGAGTCGTTCATCATTGGAATGTGCTGCCCAGGGAGGTGGTGGAGTCACCATCCCTGGAGGTGTTCAAGAGGGGATTGGATGTGGCACTTGGTGCCATGGTCTAGTCATGGGGTCTGTGTTGATAGGTTGAACTCGATGATCCTCGAGGTCATTTCCAACCTTAGTTAGTTAGTTAGTTACTGTTCTTTCCAGAAAGAGTAATTGGCCATTGGAATGTGCTGCCCAGGGAAATGGTGGAGTTCCCCTCCCTGGAGGTGTTCAAGAGGGGATTGAATGTGGCACTTGGAGCCAGGGTTTAGTTAGTCATGAGATGTTGGGTGATAGGTTGGACTTGATGATCTCTGAGGTCTTTTCCAACCTTATTGATTCTATGATCTTTCTTCTTCTCCTCTTTCTCTTCCTACCATCACCTCCCTACTTCTGGCTCTTGCTATAAAGCAGACAGATGGTGCCCAGTGGAACTTCTGGTTCGGTCCTTCCAAGTGATGCTTCTCTAAGTAGATTAAACCACTCCAGGGCCTATCCCTACCAACTTTTCCCTGTTTTGAATAGCTTAGAATAGAGTTAACCAGGTTGGAAAAGACCTTTGAAATCATCAAGTCCAACCTATCACCCAACACCTCCTGACAACTAAACCATGGCACCAAGCACCCCATCCAGTCTCTTCCTAAACACCTCCAGGCATGGTGACTCCACCACCTCCTTGGGCAGCACATTCCAATGGCCAATCTCTCTTTCTATGAAGAACTTCTTCCTAACACCCAGCCTAAACCTCCCCTGGTGCAGCTTGAGACTGTGTCCTTTTGAGGGACAGCAAAACTCCCAGCGTGGACTCAGCTCCGTATCCATTCCAGCTGGCCTCAGCAGAGCCACGGCTGGCTTGCTTGCTTTGCCAGTATAGGTGTGGCCAGTAGGACCAGGAAATATCATGGGGAATTAAATAAATACATAGGAGAGGATGTTTTCCAATATCTGCAAGGAGATTTTGGAGGAGCTGGCTGATGCCAGGGGTTTCTTTTACTGTATTACTGTCTTACAGCTGCTGGGTCATCAGGCTTCTGGCAGGTGCCCTCGGTGACAAACAAGCACTTGTTTGTGCTCATTCAACACCCTCTCTGGGAGATGCTCTTTCCTCCTCCTACCATATGGGTTGTATTCAGTGTCCAAGGTGCTTCACAGGAAAATAAAACATTATTTTTAATCATATACAGAGTGCTTAAGCCTAAACAGATGAGGGGGGGAAACAGCAGAAGAGCATGACAAAAGGCTCCAAGCAGCTTGGGAAACAACTAGGCTGCCACAAAGAAGTTAACCAAACAGTAACACAAGTCTCAATGCTATCTGATGAAGACAACACACCTGAAGGAGAAGTTGTGATGGCACAGCTAGAGACTGCAGTACATGTGGGCTGTCACCAACATGCCTGCCCCAGCTAGCAGAGGCTTCTCATAATGCTGCACTCTGGAAATAAATCTAGGGCTTAAAATCCTCCATCAAGCAGCCTGGGAAATGGATATCATTAAAGATGAGCCTGTTCACAGTCTCACAGGATGTTAGGGGTTGGAAGGGACTTCCAGAGATCATCAAGTCCAACCCCCTCTGACAGAGCAGGAGCATAGAATCCAGCACAGGTCACACAGGAACACATCCAGACAGGGCTGGAAAGGCTCCAGAGAAGGAGACTTCACAACCTCTCTGGGCAGCCTGCTCCAGGGCTCTGGGACCCTCACAGTGAAGAAGTTCCTCCTCATGTTGAGCTGGAAACTCCTGTGCTGGAGTTTCCATCTATTGCCTCTCGTCCTATCCCAGGGTGCAACTGAGCAGAACCTGTCCCTTCCTTCCTGACCCCCAGGCCTCAGATATTTATAAATGTTTATTAAATCCTCTCTCAGTCTTCTCTTTTCCAGACTAAAGAGCCCCAGGGCTCTCAGTGTCTCCTCACCAGGCAGTGCTGCAGTCCCTTCAGCATCCTTGTAGCTCTCCCTTGGACTCTCTCCAGCAGATCCCTGTCCCTCTTGCACTGGGGAGCCCCAAACTGGACACAGTATTCCAGGTGTGGCCTCACAGCAAAAGCCCAGCAGACTTACCAGTGCCTCTGAGCCTGCTGCCAGCACTGTGCCCTCAGGACAGGTGACTCCAAACTGGAGAGTGATCAGCTCTGTGCTGTGATCGCCACCAAAACCCTCCATTAGATGCTTGAGGGTCCTGCTTCCCAAGCTCTGGGGTGTAAGACACTTGAATGTGCAATGCTAAGACTGAAAGCCAAGCAACAACAATGTGCTGCTGTTACAAACCATGCCCTGCTGAGCCCTTCACTAGCAACATCAAAAGCTTGGGTTCCTTCAGCTTCCAAGCACTGTTTTGCATTCCAGCACAAGACCAGCAAGCTTGAGAATAGTCTGGAGCATGTGACAAAAAAAGTGAAGGTCTTCAGGCTGAAACAGCTAATGAATGTGCCAGCCAACTGGATGAGTCAGTGCCTTGGCTGGTTCCAGGAAGACCTTGATGGCCAGCACTGCTGGGTGGGAGGAGGGCAGAAGAAGGCTGCTCTGCTTACTGGTACCCAGGGATGAAACCTTGCTGTTGGTATCACCACGATCTTGCCTCTCTGGCAGGTAGCACTGAGCACAGACAGCAATCTTGCAACTCAGGAGAGACCTGAGAAAGAAGAAATGCACTGAGGAAGAGAGCCAACACTCTTGCCTGAGAAAGTATTTTATGTGCAATAGCAAAACAGAATTCAGACAGCCATACCACACAATCACAGAGACATTCAGGCTGGGAAAGGCCCTCAGGATCACCAAGCCCAACCATTAACCCTGTTCTGCAAGGTTCACCCCTAAACCACATCCCCAGGCACCACAACCAAACCACCTTTAAACACATCCAGGCTTGGAGACTCCACCACCTCCCTGGGCAGCTCATTCCAATGCCTGACCACTCTTGCTGGGGAGCACAGTGCTCTTCATTCACTAGCACAGGCACCAAAGGTTCCTAGGTCAGTTTACTTGGTAGGCTGCCTGACAGTTTGTATTGTCCATCTTTTGCTCACTGTTATTTTTGCAGTAGCTGCCTTTACTAACCTCTGGCAGAAGCACACTGGATCTAGCTGTCCACTTGGGCAGGGACTCAGGTCACTCAGTGCTATCTCTCAGCACCAAGTCTCTTCATAAAGGGAGTGACTCAATGGAATTCTTAGCCTGGAATCATTTCCAACAAAGACACCATGCCTGGCCATGGACATCTTCACCCAGATGTGCCTCAGGCACCAGCTAACATTTGGCTCCTCCCAGTAGGACAAGGGTCCCTCTCCTCTCCTCTCCTCTCCTCTCCTCTCCTCTCCTCTCCTCTCCTCTCCTCTCCTCTCCTCTCCTCTCCTCTCCTCTCCTCTCCTCTCCTCTCCTCTCCTCTCCTCTCCTCTCCTCTCCTCTCCTCTCCTCTCCTCTCCTCTCCTCTCCTCTCCTCTCCTCTCCTCTCCTCTCCTCTCCTCTCCTCTCCTCTCCTCTCCTCTCCTCTCCTCTCCTCTCCTCTCCTCTCCTCTCCTCTCCTCTCCTCTCCTCTCCTCTCCTCTCCTCTCCTCTCCTCTCCTCTCCTCTCCTCTCCTCTCCTCTCCTCTCCTCTCCTCTCCTCTCCTCTCCTCTCCTCTCCTCTCCTCTCCTCTCCTCTCCTCTCCTCTCCTCTCCTCTCCTCTCCTCTCCTCTCCTCTCCTCTCCTCTCCTCTCCTCTCCTCTCCTCTCCTCTCCTCTCCTCTCCTCTCCTCTCCTCTCCTCTCCTCTCCTCTCCTCTCCTCTCCTCTCCTCTCCTCTCCTCTCCTCTCCTCTCCTCTCCTCTCCTCTCCTCTCCTCTCCTCTCCTCTCCTCTCCTCTCCTCTCCTCACTTCTTTGCTCTGGAGAGATGCTAACTTGCTTCTGCTTGACCTTGGCTGCATTGTTTTGGTTAAGCCTAACAGCAGCTTTCTCTGCTCCTTTCCTTTCTCTGCTCCTTTCCTTTCTCCCTTTTGTACAGGGGTGTGGGCAGAAAAGGAGAAGCTAGTAGCTTCCCATGTCTTTGACCAGGGGATTTCTTGTGCTGTTTGTCAATTGTAAACACCTGTCAATATTGTAAATGTTGGACATTCTGCACATCTTCACTGCAGTCCATTGGAGATTGCAGTTTTGCCTGTAAATACAGCTTTGATTTGCTTCCAACTGAGCTGGTCTGACACAGTTAATGTTGGGGGGGGGGGGGGGGGTTAGGAAATTTCAACCCACCACAGAGGTACATTTGAGCAGTGAAAAAGGCCAAAGCAAAAGGAGCCAACTGGTTAAGCTGTGAGCTAATCAGAGCACAATGAGCCAATGCTTAAATCAAGACTGATAATGCAGAGGGAGAAGAAAGGAATCCACTGGTGACCCAATTTGAAAGAGTTAGACATTTCCTTTCATAAATAACTGGCATGAAACAATAGCTGGTGGAGTGAAGGGACTGAAGGATAGATTGCTTTCATCAAACCATGTTGTATTTGGGGATTAGAGGGAGCAGTAATGATGATATTTTAGCAGAGCCTGGCTTTTGGCAGCTTTTTCAGCACCCACATACAGCATGAAAAGCCACTTCCAAATATCAAACAAACAGTAAATCTGGCTCTAGCATTCCTCCTGAGCTTCACTCCACTGACTTTCAAATCAGGGAGTGATTTAGACAACCAGGGGGGGTTCAGAAATAATAATAATTAACAATAACAACAACAACAACAACATACTTGATGGCATTTCAAGTCTAATATTTTGCTCAGATATGCCTTGTACAGCTCAGCACATTGTTCCAGAGGAAGCAGCTACATGGGTCAACAAACCTGACTTGGCTCTGAAGTCCCTGGAAACATCCAAGCTCACAGGATCAGAGATCACAGGATGTCAGGGGATGGAAGGGACCCAAAGAGATCATTGAGTCCGACCCCCCCTGCCAGAGCAGGACCATACAATCTAGCTCAGGTCACACAGGAATGCATCCAGACAGGGATGGAAAGTCTCCAGAGAAGGAGACTCCACAACCTCTCTGGGCAGCCTGCTCCAGGGCTCTGTGACCCTCACAGTGCAGAAGTTCCCCCTTGTGTTGAGGTGGAACCTCCTGTGCTGCAGCTTACATCCATTGCTCCTTGTCCTATCCCAGGGAGCAAGTGAGCATAGCCTGTCCCCTCCCTCCTGACCCCCCAGCCCTCAGATATTGATAGACATTGATCAGATCCCCTCTCAGTCTTCTCTTCTCCAGACTAAACAGCCCCAGGGCTCTCAGCCTCTCCTCACCAGGCAGTGGTCCAGTCCCTTCAGCATCCTTGTAGCCCTCCCTTGGACTCTCTCCAGCAGATCCCTGTCCCTCTTGTACTGGGGAGCCCAGAGCTGGATGCAATATTCCAGGTGAGGTCTCACCAGGGCAGAGCAGAGGGGGAGGAGAGCCTCCCTGGCTCTGCTGGACACACTCCTCTGAATGCAGCCCAGGATCCCCTTGGCCTTCTTGGCCCCCAGGGCACTTTGCTGTCCCATGCAGAACTTGTTGTCCACCAGCACTCCCAGCTCCTTCTCCACAGGGCTGCTCTCCAGCAGATCCCCTCCCAGCCTGTACTGCTGCAGTTTATTCTTCCTCCCCAGGTGCAGGATTCTGCACTGATCCTTGTTGAACCTCAGTGGTTCCTCTGTGCCCAGCTCTCAGCCTGTCCAAGTCTCGCTGGATGGCTGCGCAGCCTTCAGCTGTATCAGCCAATCCTCCCAGTGTGGTGTCATCAGCAAATTTGCTGAGCAGACTCTCTGCTGCCTCATCAATGTCATGAGCTGGTAGATTAAAAAAAGAAGAAAAAAATCCTAAAAGTAGCCACTTGGTTTGGTTTCAAGCTTCAAATGAATTTAACAAAGTGAGCTGATGGATAAAACAGCATCAGGAGGAAAGGTAGCAGAGGAACCAAGAGTCCCTCGGTAGTGATTTTGATACTTGTCTGATTGTGAGGATAAATCTGTCAAGGAAATTCCTCCAGGAAAGGATATTGCATGCAAGAGGCTCTAACATAGAGATCCCTTGAACATTTCAGCTCTCCACAAGCACAAATAGGGTCAAAAGGCAAAACAAATTAATTACAAAGACAAACACTGGAGCAGCAGAGAGTTATTTAGCCGAGCACAATGCAGTAGTTCAGATCACAAGAGTGAGGGAGCTTGGGGGGAGGGTGGGTGGAAACACTGTATTTGAATATATGTATATATATATATATATATTTGTCTGAAAATGATCTCTTAATTTTTTTGGCTACTCTTTCATCCACCACAATTGGTGTGGTCTGCTTTTCAGAGAAAGAAGAACCCAGATGAACTTCCTTTGGCCAGAGTCATGTTGTCTTGGGAGTGGAGTGAGGGTTCTCTTACATAACTGAAGGCAAGATGGTTGTCTGACACTATGTGCTGTGACCAAAGCTATTGGGGATGTACCATAGAATGGTCAGAGTTGGAAGAGACCTCAAGGATCAGCCACTTCCAACCCCCCTGCCATGCCCAGGGGACACCTCACACTACAGCAGCTTGCTCACAGCCACAGCCAGCCTGGCTGCAAACACCCCCAGGCAGGAGGCTTCCACCACCTCCCTGGGCAACCTGTGCCAGTCTCTCACCACCCTCATGGGGAACAACTTCTTCCTAACATCCAAGCTCAATCTACCCATTTCTAGTTTGCTCCATCCCCCCAGTCCTATCACTCCCTGACACCCTCAAAAGTCCCTCCCCAGCTTTCTTGGAGCCCGCTTCAGATACTGCAAGGCCACAAGAAGGTCTCCTCAGAGCCTTCTCTTCTCCAGCCTGCACAGCCCCAACTCCCTCAGTCTGTCTCCACAGCAGAGCAGCTCCAGCCCTCTGCTCGTCCTCATGGCCCTTCTCTGGACACCTTCCAGCACCTCCAGATCTTTCCTGTGCTAGGGGCTCCAGAACTGGACACAGAGCTCCAGGTGGGACCATCTCCAAACCACTGCAGACTGTACCAAGCTCAGTGAAATATGTTGCTTCCTTCAGGAAAAGAAGACAAAAAAATGTTTTGCACTGTACCACTGAGAAAACATCTGTTGGTTATCCATGGAGTCACAGCAGACTGACTAGTAGCTGTGTGCCTCTGGAGATGGATGGGCTTAGTAAGCAATAGATCACTTTCAAGGATAAAACCTCTTCACCAGTGCCTGGGTGCCCCCTCTGCACCCTGAACGTCCCCAAAGCCAGAACAGAGGCAGGAGATGGCACACAAGATGAGTTGGAGGCATCTCTCCTTCTTCAAGAACACAACCTTGTGCTTACCTGCAAAGCTTCAGATGTTTGCCTGAGTTTCTCCTGCTGTTTCAGACACTCCCCCCCCTGTAAAATGCACACACCAAGCTGCTGGTAGGAAATGAAATTCCAAGATGTCTGAGGAGTGCTCATGGACTATGAGCACAGGGGAACACACGAAGCATGTAACAGTCTCAGACCTGTGATGACTGCCAGTTCTCTCCACGTTGTCTAAGGAGCTGTTGTCTTTGGCATCTGAGCATCACTGCAGACATGCTTTGTGTTTTCAACTCTGTAGCTGCCTCCAGGAGAGTGTAGGATGTTAGGGGTTGGAAAGGACCTCTGGAGATCATCCAGTCCACCCCCCCTGCCAGAGCAGGACCATAGAATCCAACATGGGTCACACAGGAAACATATCCAGACAGGGCTGGAAAGGCTCCAGAGAAGGAGACTCACAACCTCTCTGGGCAGCCTGCTCCAGGGCTCTGTGACCCTCACAGTAAAGAAGTTTTTCCTAATGTTGAGGTGGAACCTCTCCTGTGCTGGAGTTTCCATCCATTGCCCCTTGTCCTATCCCAGGGCACAAGTGAGCAAAGGCTGTCCCTGTCCCTTCCTTCCTGACCCTCCAGCCCTCATGTATTTATACACATTGAATAGATCCCCTCTCAATGTTCTCCTCTCCAGACTAGGAAGCCTCAAGGAGGCAGAGAAAGGAGCCAGTGTGTGATGAGGCAGCCAAAATTCTGCACTCCTGGAGCAAGAGTCTACTCACAGATTTTGTAAAGAGAAACCCAAAGGGTAGGTGATGGTTTTTTGCTGATATATAGTGGGTAGCTACATCATTTGACTTCAGTCAAGGTGAGGAGAAAGTTCTTCACTCAGAGAGTCGTTAGAATAGAATAAACCAGGTTGGAAGAGACCTTCAAAATCATCGAGTCCAACCTAGCATCCAACACCACCTAATCAACTAAACCAAGAAACCAAGTTGCTATCAAGTCTCCTCCTGAACACCTCCAATGATGGTGACTCCACCACCTCCCCAGGCAGCCCATTCCAATGGGCAATCACTCTCTCTGTGTAGAACTTCCTCCTAAACTCCAGCCTAAACCTCCCCTGGTGCAGCTTGAGACTCTGTCCTCTTGTTCTGGTGCTGGTTGCCTGGGATGTTACATTGGAATGTGCTGCCCAGGGAGGTGGTGGAGTCCCCATCCCTGGAGTGTTCAAGAGGGGATTGGATGTGGCACTTGGTGCCATGGTTTAGTCATGAGGTCTGTGGTGACAGGTTGGACTTGATGATCTTTGAGGTCTCTTCCAACCTTGGTGATTCTGTGATTTGTGATCTCACCAGATCATCTCTGGGTTTTAGAATAAACCTTTATTTAGAATAAACCAAACCAGGTTGGAAGAGACCTTCAAGATCATCGTGTCCAACCCATCAACCAATCCATCCAACCCACCCAAACAGCTAACCCATGGCACCAAGTACCCCATCAAGTCTCCTCCTGAACATCCTGTCCATTCTACTCCATCCTGTCTTCCTTATAAGTCCAAGTGCCGAGTGCTGCACTTTGGCTAGGGCAATCCCATGCAGAGCTATAGGCTTGGTGTTGGAGTGGCTGAGAGCTGCCAAACAGAGAGGGACCTGGGGGTGCTGATCTACAGCCACCTGAATATGAGCCAGAAGTGTGCCCAGGTGGCCAAGAGGGCCAATGGCATCCTGGCCTGCGTTAGGAAGAGTGTGGCCAGCAGGAGCAGGGAGGTCATAGTGCCCGCACCTTGAGTCCTGTGTCCAGTTCTGGGCCCCTCAGCTTAAGAAGGACATTGAGACACTTGAATGTGTTCAGAGAAGGGCAACAAGGCTGGGGAGAGGCCTTGAACACAGCCCTGTGAGGAGAGTTTTGTTCCATTCCCCCCAGTCCTATCACTCCCTGACACCCTCAAGAGTCCCTCCCCAGCTTTCTTGGAGCCCCTTTCAGATACTGGAAGGCCACAATTAGGTCTCCTTGGAGCCTTCTCCTCCTCCAGACTCAACAGCCCCAACTCTCTCAGTCTGTCTCCATAGCAGAGCAGCTCCAGCCCTCCTGCTCATCCTCGTGGCCTTTCTCTGGACACCTTCCAGCACCTCCAGATCCTTCCTGTGCTAGGGGCTCCAGAACTGGATGCAGTACTCCAGGTGGGGTCCCACCTGAGTGGAGTAGAGGGGCTCCCATATGTTATGTTTCTGAGCAGAGGCAGATTTGGAACAGAAAGAGCTCGACCAAAGGATGACAGCACAATAAACTATGAGGCTTGAGAAGAGGGTGAGGACAGAATTTAGTTAATGGCTTCCACAACTTCAAGAGCAGTGGGAAAGCAGAAGCTAGAACAGCAAGGGAGTCTTGCTGCACTATTGATCTGAATCATGGCATCACGAATGGCTCAGGTTGGAAGGGACCTCAGAGATCATCTACTCCCATCTCTTGCCATGGGCAGGCAAGCCTCTCAACTACACTCAGCTTCTCAAGGCCTTTAGTTTTCAAACTTCCCCCCAATTTTTAATTCTCAAAGAATTTTCCCCTTTACATCCCTGTTTCCCCTTAGACCATCACTTATCCCTTCATTAATCATGGTTATGGTGTCTCAGACTGCACCACACCACTTTCTCACCCTGTAAACGAAGAAGAATGCAGGCATGGTGATTTTCTTGGGCATAATTTGTGCTCCCTCTGGGGTCTCATGGTAGGGTCTACTCTGTCAGTGCTTTTGGAAATGCTTTCTCATGAGATTTGCTGTCCTCTTTCCTAAAAAAGCCCAAACCATTGTGGAGTGCAGCATCATATTGGCAGCAACGGCTGGGAAGAGAGCCCTGCTGATTGCTACACCTGACTCCTAGCTAATGAAGGTGATTTCATGGATTCATAGAATGGTCCAGGCTGGAAGGGACCTTCAAAGCTCATCCAGGCCAACCTCCCCTCCCCCCCCTGCCCCCCTCCGCTGCAGTCAGCAGGGACATCCCCATCTAGATCAGGCTGGCCCTGGGCTTTGTTGAGCCTCACCTTTGACCACCTCCATGGAAGGAGCCTCAACCACCTCTCCTGGGCAACCTGTTCCAGTGTTCTACCACCCTCATAGTACAGGACTTCTTCCTGATATCCAATCTAAATCTGTTCTTCTCCAGCTTAAAGCCATTCCCCTTGTCCTGTCCCTGCAGGCCTTTGCAAACAGTCTCTCTCCATCCTTCCTGTAGCCCCCTTCAGGTACTGGCAGGCTGCTATTAGGTCTTCTCCAGGCTGAACACCCCCAGCTCCCTCAGCCTGTCCTCCTAGCAGAGGTGCTCCAAAACCCTGATCATTTTTGTGGCCCTCCTCTGGCCCCTGTTCATCAGGTCCATGTCCTTCCTATACTGAGGGCTCCAGACCTGCACACAGCACTCCAGGTGAGGTCTCACCAGAGCAAAGTAGCAGAATCACCTCTCTGGCTCTGCTGGCAATGCTGCTCTGGATGCAGTCCAGGCTGTGATTTGCCTTCTGTGCTGCAAGCTCACACTGCCTGCTCCTGTCCAGCTTCTCATCCATCAGCATCCCCAAACCCTTTTCCTCAGGGCTGCTTTTTCTCTCCTCCCCCCCCAGTCTGTATTGACAGTGAGGATTGTTCCAGCCCAGGTGCAGAACCCTGCACTTGCTCTTGTTGAACCTCATGAGGTTCACCTGGGTCACCTCTCCAGCCTGTCCAGGTCGCCCTGGATGCCATCCTGTCCCTCTGGTGTATCAACAGCACCACTCAGCTTGGTGCCATCTGCACACTTGCTGATGGTTCATTTAATCTCCCTGCCTATAGCACTGATAAAGATATTAACCAGCACAGGTGCCAGTACAGGACCCCTGAGGGACACCACTGCCACTGCCTCTCCATCTGGACTTCAAGCCATTGAGCAGCACCCTCTAGATGCAACCATCCAGGCAATTC
>NW_027144080.1:0-42425 GCF_026170545.1 Melanerpes formicivorus | reverse complement strand
GTAAAACTAATGAAAACATTGTTGGGGTAAAACCTAAAGGGAAAGACCTAGCACCAAATCCAATTTGCCATCTGATCTAACTTCTGGAGGCAGTCAAAATGATCCTTAGAATTCTTCCCTACCTTATTCCTGTGCTGAGATACAGGCTGCTCCAACCTGCTGTAAAATGCTTGATTTCGAGAGTGAGCGAAACTAATGAAAACATTGTTGGGGTAAAACCTAAAGGGAAAGACCTAGCACCAAATCCAATTTGCCATCTGATCTAACTTCTGGAGGCAGTCAAAATGAGCCTTAGAATTCTTCCCTACCTTATTCCTGTGCTGAGATACAGGCTGCTCCAACCTGCTGTAAAATGCTTGATTTCGAGAGTGAGCGAAACTAATGAAAACATTGTTGGGGTAAAACCTAAAGGGAAAGACCTAGCACCAAATCCAATTTGCCATCTGATCTAACTTCTGGAGGCAGTCAAAATGATCCTTAGAATTCTTCCCTACCTTATTCCTGTGCTGAGATACAGGCTGCTCCAACCTGCTGTAAAATGCTTGATTTCGAGAGTGAGCGAAACTAATGAAAACATTGTTGGGGTAAAACCTAAAGGGAAAGACCTAGCACCATACCAATTTGCCATCTGATCTAACTTCTGGAGGCAGTCAAAATGATCCTTAGAATTCTTCCCTACCTTATTCCTGTGCTGAGATACAGGCTGCTCCAACCTGCTGTAAAATGCTTGATTTCGAGAGTGAGCGAAACTAATGAAAACATTGTTGGGGTAAAACCTAAAGGGAAAGACCTAGCACCAAATCCAATTTGCCATCTGATCTAACTTCTGGAGGCAGTCAAAATGATCCTTAGAATTCTTCCCTACCTTATTCCTGTGCTGAGATACAGGCTGCTCCAACCTGCTGTAAAATGCTTGATTTCGAGAGTGAGCGAAACTAATGAAAACATTGTTGGGTAAAACCTAAAGGGAAAGACCTAGCACCAAATCCAATTTGCCATCTGATCTAACTTCTGGAGGCAGTCAAAATGAGCATTTGAATTCTTCCCTACCTTATTCCTGTGCTGAGATACAGGCTGCTCCAACCTGCTGTAAAATGCTTGATTTCGAGAGTGAGCGAAACTAATGAAAACATTGTTGGGGTAAAACCTAAAGGGAAAGACCTAGCACCAAATCCAATTTGCCATCTGATCTAACTTCTGGAGGCAGTCAAAATGATCCTTAGAATTCTTCCCTACCTTATTCCTGTGCTGAGATACAGGCTGCTCCAACCTGCTGTAAAATGCTTGATTTCGAGAGTGAGCGAAACTAATGAAAACATTGTTGGGGTAAAACCTAAAGGGAAAGACCTAGCACCAAATCCAATTTGCCATCTGATCTAACTTCTGGAGGCAGTCAAAATGATCCTTAGAATTCTTCCCTACCTTATTCCTGTGCTGAGATACAGGCTGCTCCAACCTGCTGTAAAATGCTTGATTTCGAGAGTGAGCGAAACTAATGAAAACATTGTTGGGGTAAAACCTAAAGGGAAAGACCTAGCACCAAATCCAATTTGCCATCTGATCTAACTTCTGGAGGCAGTCAAAATGATCCTTAGAATTCTTCCCTACCTTATTCCTGTGCTGAGATACAGGCTGCTCCAACCTGCTGCAAAATGCTTGATTTCGAGAGTGAGCGAAACTAATGAAAACATTGTTGGGGTAAAACCTAAAGGGAAAGACCTAGCACCAAATCCAATTTGCCATCTGATCTAACTTCTGGAGGCAGTCAAAATGATCCTTAGAATTCTTCCCTACCTTATTCCTGTGCTGAGATACAGGCTGCTCCAACCTGCTGTAAAATGCTTGATTTCGAGAGTGAGCGAAACTAATGAAAACATTGTTGGGGTAAAACCTAAAGGGAAAGACCTAGCACCAAATCCAATTTGCCATCTGATCTAACTTCTGGAGGCAGTCAAAATGATCCTTAGAATTCTTCCCTACCTTATTCCTGTGCTGAGATACAGGCTGCTCCAACCTGCTGTAAAATGCTTGATTTCGAGAGTGAGCGAAACTAATGAAAACATTGTTGGGGTAAAACCTAAAGGGAAAGACCTAGCACCAAATCCAATTTGCCATCTGATCTAACTTCTGGAGGCAGTCAAAATGAGCATTTGAATTCTTCCCTACCTTATTCCTGTGCTGAGATACAGGCTGCTCCAACCTGCTGTAAAATGCTTGATTTCGAGAGTGAGCGAAACTAATGAAAACATTGTTGGGGTAAAACCTAAAGGGAAAGACCTAGCACCAAATCCAATTTGCCATCTGATCTAACTTCTGGAGGCAGTCAAAATGATCCTTAGAATTCTTCCCTACCTTATTCCTGTGCTGAGATACAGGCTGCTCCAACCTGCTGTAAAATGCTTGATTTCGAGAGTGAGCGAAACTAATGAAAACATTGTTGGGGTAAAACCTAAAGGGAAAGACCTAGCACCAAATCCAATTTGCCATCTGATCTAACTTCTGGAGGCAGTCAAAATGATCCTTAGAATTCTTCCCTACCTTATTCCTGTGCTGAGATACAGGCTGCTCCAACCTGCTGTAAAATGCTTGATTTCGAGAGTGAGCGAAACTAATGAAAACATTGTTGGGGTAAAACCTAAAGGGAAAGACCTAGCACCAAATCCAATTTGCCATCTGATCTAACTTCTGGAGGCAGTCAAAATGATCCTTAGAATTCTTCCCTACCTTATTCCTGTGCTGAGATACAGGCTGCTCCAACCTGCTGCAAAATGCTTGATTTCGAGAGTGAGCGAAACTAATGAAAACATTGTTGGGGTAAAACCTAAAGGGAAAGACCTAGCACCAAATCCAATTTGCCATCTGATCTAACTTCTGGAGGCAGTCAAAATGAGCCTTAGAATTCTTCCCTACCTTATTCCTGTGCTGAGATACAGGCTGCTCCAACCTGCTGTAAAATGCTTGATTTCGAGAGTGAGCGAAACTAATGAAAACATTGTTGGGGTAAAACCTAAAGGGAAAGACCTAGCACCAAATCCAATTTGCCATCTGATCTAACTTCTGGAGGCAGTCAAAATGATCCTTAGAATTCTTCCCTACCTTATTCCTGTGCTGAGATACAGGCTGCTCCAACCTGCTGTAAAATGCTTGATTTCGAGAGTGAGCGAAACTAATGAAAACATTGTTGGGGTAAAACCTAAAGGGAAAGACCTAGCACCAAATCCAATTTGCCATCTGATCTAACTTCTGGAGGCAGTCAAAATGATCCTTAGAATTCTTCCCTACCTTATTCCTGTGCTGAGATACAGGCTGCTCCAACCTGCTGTAAAATGCTTGATTTCGAGAGTGAGCGAAACTAATGAAAACATTGTTGGGGTAAAACCTAAAGGGAAAGACCTAGCACCAAATCCAATTTGCCATCTGATCTAACTTCTGGAGGCAGTCAAAATGAGCATTTGAATTCTTCCCTACCTTATTCCTGTGCTGAGATACAGGCTGCTCCAACCTGCTGTAAAATGCTTGATTTCGAGAGTGAGCGAAACTAATGAAAACATTGTTGGGGTAAAACCTAAAGGGAAAGACCTAGCACCAAATCCAATTTGCCATCTGATCTAACTTCTGGAGGCAGTCAAAATGAGCCTTAGAATTCTTCCCTACCTTATTCCTGTGCTGAGATACAGGCTGCTCCAACCTGCTGTAAAATGCTTGATTTCGAGAGTGAGCGAAACTAATGAAAACATTGTTGGGGTAAAACCTAAAGGGAAAGACCTAGCACCAAATCCAATTTGCCATCTGATCTAACTTCTGGAGGCAGTCAAAATGAGCCTTAGAATTCTTCCCTACCTTATTCCTGTGCTGAGATACAGGCTGCTCCAACCTGCTGTAAAATGCTTGATTTTGAGAGTGAGCGAAACTAATGAAAACATTGTTGGGGTAAAACCTAAAGGGAAAGACCTAGCACCAAATCCAATTTGCCATCTGATCTAACTTCTGGAGGCAGTCAAAATGATCCTTAGAATTCTTCCCTACCTTATTCCTGTGCTGAGATACAGGCTGCTCCAACCTGCTGTAAAATGCTTGATTTCGAGAGTGAGCGAAACTAATGAAAACATTGTTGGGGGTAAAACCTAAAGGGAAAGACCTAGCACCAAATCCAATTTGCCATCTGATCTAACTTCTGGAGGCAGTCAAAATGATCCTTAGAATTCTTCCCTACCTTATTCCTGTGCTGAGATACAGGCTGCTCCAACCTGCTGTAAAATGCTTGATTTCGAGAGTGAGCGAAACTAATGAAAACATTGTTGGGGTAAAACCTAAAGGGAAAGACCTAGCACCAAATCCAATTTGCCATCTGATCTAACTTCTGGAGGCAGTCAAAATGAGCCTTAGAATTCTTCCCTACCTTATTCCTGTGCTGAGATACAGGCTGCTCCAACCTGCTGTAAAATGCTTGATTTCGAGAGTGAGCGAAACTAATGAAAACATTGTTGGGGTAAAACCTAAAGGGAAAGACCTAGCACCAAATCCAATTTGCCATCTGATCTAACTTCTGGAGGCAGTCAAAATGATCCTTAGAATTCTTCCCTACCTTATTCCTGTGCTGAGATACAGGCTGCTCCAACCTGCTGTAAAATGCTTGATTTCGAGAGTGAGCGAAACTAATGAAAACATTGTTGGGGTAAAACCTAAAGGGAAAGACCTAGCACCATACCAATTTGCCATCTGATCTAACTTCTGGAGGCAGTCAAAATGATCCTTAGAATTCTTCCCTACCTTATTCCTGTGCTGAGATACAGGCTGCTCCAACCTGCTGTAAAATGCTTGATTTCGAGAGTGAGCGAAACTAATGAAAACATTGTTGGGGTAAAACCTAAAGGGAAAGACCTAGCACCAAATCCAATTTGCCATCTGATCTAACTTCTGGAGGCAGTCAAAATGATCCTTAGAATTCTTCCCTACCTTATTCCTGTGCTGAGATACAGGCTGCTCCAACCTGCTGTAAAATGCTTGATTTCGAGAGTGAGCGAAACTAATGAAAACATTGTTGGGGTAAAACCTAAAGGGAAAGACCTAGCACCAAATCCAATTTGCCATCTGATCTAACTTCTGGAGGCAGTCAAAATGAGCATTTGAATTCTTCCCTACCTTATTCCTGTGCTGAGATACAGGCTGCTCCAACCTGCTGTAAAATGCTTGATTTCGAGAGAGAGCGAAACTAATGAAAACATTGTTGGGGTAAAACCTAAAGGGAAAGACCTAGCACCAAATCCAATTTGCCATCTGATCTAACTTCTGGAGGCAGTCAAAATGATCCTTAGAATTCTTCCCTACCTTATTCCTGTGCTGAGATACAGGCTGCTCCAACCTGCTGTAAAATGCTTGATTTCGAGAGTGAGCGAAACTAATGAAAACATTGTTGGGGTAAAACCTAAAGGGAAAGACCTAGCACCAAATCCAATTTGCCATCTGATCTAACTTCTGGAGGCAGTCAAAATGATCCTTAGAATTCCTCCCTACCTTATTCCTGTGCTGAGATACAGGCTGCTCCAACCTGCTGTAAAATGCTTGATTTCGAGAGTGAGCGAAACTAATGAAAACATTGTTGGGGTAAAACCTAAAGGGAAAGACCTAGCACCAAATCCAATTTGCCATCTGATCTAACTTCTGGAGGCAGTCAAAATGATCCTTAGAATTCTTCCCTACCTTATTCCTGTGCTGAGATACAGGCTGCTCCAACCTGCTGTAAAATGCTTGATTTCGAGAGTGAGCGAAACTAATGAAAACATTGTTGGGGTAAAACCTAAAGGGAAAGACCTAGCACCAAATCCAATTTGCCATCTGATCTAACTTCTGGAGGCAGTCAAAATGAGCCTTAGAATTCTTCCCTACCTTATTCCTGTGCTGAGATACAGGCTGCTCCAACCTGCTGTAAAATGCTTGATTTCGAGAGTGAGCGAAACTAATGAAAACATTGTTGGGGTAAAACCTAAAGGGAAAGACCTAGCACCAAATCCAATTTGCCATCTGATCTAACTTCTGGAGGCAGTCAAAATGAGCCTTAGAATTCTTCCCTACCTTATTCCTGTGCTGAGATACAGGCTGCTCCAACCTGCTGTAAAATGCTTGATTTCGAGAGTGAGCGAAACTAATGAAAACATTGTTGGGGTAAAACCTAAAGGGAAAGACCTAGCACCAAATCCAATTTGCCATCTGATCTAACTTCTGGAGGCAGTCAAAATGATCCTTAGAATTCTTCCCTACCTTATTCCTGTGCTGAGATACAGGCTGCTCCAACCTGCTGTAAAATGCTTGATTTCGAGAGTGAGCGAAACTAATGAAAACATTGTTGGGGTAAAACCTAAAGGGAAAGACCTAGCACCAAATCCAATTTGCCATCTGATCTAACTTCTGGAGGCAGTCAAAATGATCCTTAGAATTCTTCCCTACCTTATTCCTGTGCTGAGATACAGGCTGCTCCAACCTGCTGTAAAATGCTTGATTTCGAGAGTGAGCGAAACTAATGAAAACATTGTTGGGGTAAAACCTAAAGGGAAAGACCTAGCACCAAATCCAATTTGCCATCTGATCTAACTTCTGGAGGCAGTCAAAATGATCCTTAGAATTCTTCCCTACCTTATTCCTGTGCTGAGATACAGGCTGCTCCAACCTGCTGTAAAATGCTTGATTTCGAGAGTGAGCGAAACTAATGAAAACATTGTTGGGGTAAAACCTAAAGGGAAAGACCTAGCACCAAATCCAATTTGCCATCTGATCTAACTTCTGGAGGCAGTCAAAATGAGCCTTAGAATTCTTCCTACCTTATTCCTGTGCTGAGATACAGGCTGCTCCAACCTGCTGTAAAATGCTTGATTTCGAGAGTGAGCGAAACTAATGAAAACATTGTTGGGGTAAAACCTAAAGGGAAAGACCTAGCACCAAATCCAATTTGCCATCTGATCTAACTTCTGGAGGCAGTCAAAATGATCCTTAGAATTCTTCCCTACCTTATTCCTGTGCTGAGATACAGGCTGCTCCAACCTGCTGTAAAATGCTTGATTTCGAGAGTGAGCGAAACTAATGAAAACATTGTTGGGGTAAAACCTAAAGGGAAAGACCTAGCACCAAATCCAATTTGCCATCTGATCTAACTTCTGGAGGCAGTCAAAATGAGCCTTAGAATTCTTCCCTACCTTATTCCTGTGCTGAGATACAGGCTGCTCCAACCTGCTGTAAAATGCTTGATTTCGAGAGTGAGCGAAACTAATGAAAACATTGTTGGGGTAAAACCTAAAGGGAAAGACCTAGCACCAAATCCAATTTGCCATCTGATCTAACTTCTGGAGGCAGTCAAAATGAGCCTTAGAATTCTTCCCTACCTTATTCCTGTGCTGAGATACAGGCTGCTCCAACCTGCTGTAAAATGCTTGATTTCGAGAGTGAGCGAAACTAATGAAAACATTGTTGGGGTAAAACCTAAAGGGAAAGACCTAGCACCAAATCCAATTTGCCATCTGATCTAACTTCTGGAGGCAGTCAAAATGAGCCTTAGAATTCTTCCCTACCTTATTCCTGTGCTGAGATACAGGCTGCTCCAACCTGCTGTAAAATGCTTGATTTCGAGAGTGAGCGAAACTAATGAAAACATTGTTGGGGTAAAACCTAAAGGGAAAGACCTAGCACCAAATCCAATTTGCCATCTGATCTAACTTCTGGAGGCAGTCAAAATGAGCCTTAGAATTCTTCCCTACCTTATTCCTGTGCTGAGATACAGGCTGCTCCAACCTGCTGTAAAATGCTTGATTTCGAGAGTGAGCGAAACTAATGAAAACATTGTTGGGGTAAAACCTAAAGGGAAAGACCTAGCACCAAATCCAATTTGCCATCTGATCTAACTTCTGGAGGCAGTCAAAATGAGCCTTAGAATTCTTCCCTACCTTATTCCTGTGCTGAGATACAGGCTGCTCCAACCTGCTGTAAAATGCTTGATTTCGAGAGTGAGCGAAACTAATGAAAACATTGTTGGGGTAAAACCTAAAGGGAAAGACCTAGCACCAAATCCAATTTGCCATCTGATCTAACTTCTGGAGGCAGTCAAAATGAGCCTTAGAATTCTTCCCTACCTTATTCCTGTGCTGAGATACAGGCTGCTCCAACCTGCTGTAAAATGCTTGATTTCGAGAGTGAGCGAAACTAATGAAAACATTGTTGGGGTAAAACCTAAAGGGAAAGACCTAGCACCAAATCCAATTTGCCATCTGATCTAACTTCTGGAGGCAGTCAAAATGAGCCTTAGAATTCTTCCCTACCTTATTCCTGTGCTGAGATACAGGCTGCTCCAACCTGCTGTAAAATGCTTGATTTCGAGAGGGAGCGAAACTAATGAAAACATTGTTGGGGTAAAACCTAAAGGGAAAGACCTAGCACCAAATCCAATTTGCCATCTGATCTAACTTCTGGAGGCAGTCAAAATGAGCCTTAGAATTCTTCCCTACCTTATTCCTGTGCTGAGATACAGGCTGCTCCAACCTGCTGTAAAATGCTTGATTTCGAGAGTGAGCGAAACTAATGAAAACATTGTTGGGGTAAAACCTAAAGGGAAAGACCTAGCACCAAATCCAATATGCCATCTGATCTAACTTCTGGAGGCAGTCAAAATGAGCCTTAGAATTCTTCCCTACCTTATTCCTGTGCTGAGATACAGGCTGCTCCAACCTGCTGTAAAATGCTTGATTTTGAGAGTGAGCGAAACTAATGAAAACATTGTTGGGGTAAAACCTAAAGGGAAAGACCTAGCACCAAATCCAATTTGCCATCTGATCTAACTTCTGGAGGCAGTCAAAATGATCCTTAGAATTCTTCCCTACCTTATTCCTGTGCTGAGATACAGGCTGCTCCAACCTGCTGTAAAATGCTTGATTTTGAGAGTGAGCGAAACTAATGAAAACATTGTTGGGGTAAAACCTAAAGGGAAAGACCTAGCACCAAATCCAATTTGCCATCTGATCTAACTTCTGGAGGCAGTCAAAATGAGCCTTAGAATTCTTCCCTACCTTATTCCTGTGCTGAGATACAGGCTGCTCCAACCTGCTGTAAAATGCTTGATTTCGAGAGTGAGCGAAACTAATGAAAACATTGTTGGGGTAAAACCTAAAGGGAAAGACCTAGCACCAAATCCAATTTGCCATCTGATCTAACTTCTGGAGGCAGTCAAAATGAGCCTTAGAATTCTTCCCTACCTTATTCCTGTGCTGAGATACAGGCTGCTCCAACCTGCTGTAAAATGCTTGATTTCGAGAGTGAGCGAAACTAATGAAAACATTGTTGGGGTAAAACCTAAAGGGAAAGACCTAGCACCAAATCCAATTTGCCATCTGATCTAACTTCTGGAGGCAGTCAAAATGAGCCTTAGAATTCTTCCCTACCTTATTCCTGTGCTGAGATACAGGCTGCTCCAACCTGCTGTAAAATGCTTGATTTCGAGAGTGAGCGAAACTAATGAAAACATTGTTGGGGTAAAACCTAAAGGGAAAGACCTAGCACCAAATCCAATTTGCCATCTGATCTAACTTCTGGAGGCAGTCAAAATGAGCCTTAGAATTCTTCCCTACCTTATTCCTGTGCTGAGATACAGGCTGCTCCAACCTGCTGTAAAATGCTTGATTTCGAGAGTGAGCGAAACTAATGAAAACATTGTTGGGGTAAAACCTAAAGGGAAAGACCTAACACCAAATCCAATTTGCCATCTGATCTAACCTTCTGGAGGCAGTCAAAATGATCCTTAGAATTCTTCCCTACCTTATTCCTGTGCTGAGATACAGGCTGCTCCAACCTGCTGTAAAATGCTTGATTTCGAGAGTGAGCGAAACTAATGAAAACATTGTTGGGGTAAAACCTAAAGGGAAAGACCTAGCACCAAATCCAATTTGCCATCTCATCTAACTTCTGGAGGCAGTCAAAATGATCCTTAGAATTCTTCCCTACCTTATTCCTGTGCTGAGATACAGGCTGCTCCAACCTGCTGTAAAATGCTTGATTTCGAGAGTGAGCGAAACTAATGAAAACATTGTTGGGGTAAAACCTAAAGGGAAAGACCTAGCACCAAATCCAATTTGCCATCTGATCTAACTTCTGGAGGCAGTCAAAATGAGCCTTAGAATTCTTCCCTACCTTATTCCTGTGCTGAGATACAGGCTGCTCCAACCTGCTGTAAAATGCTTGATTTCGAGAGTGAGCGAAACTAATGAAAACATTGTTGGGGTAAAACCTAAAGGGAAAGACCTAGCACCAAATCCAATTTGCCATCTGATCTAACTTCTGGAGGCAGTCAAAATGAGCCTTAGAATTCTTCCCTACCTTATTCCTGTGCTGAGATACAGGCTGCTCCAACCTGCTGTAAAATGCTTGATTTCGAGAGTGAGCGAAACTAATGAAAACATTGTTGGGGTAAAACCTAAAGGGAAAGACCTAGCACCAAATCCAATTTGCCATCTGATCTAACTTCTGGAGGCAGTCAAAATGATCCTTAGAATTCTTCCCTACCTTATTCCTGTGCTGAGATACAGGCTGCTCCAACCTGCTGTAAAATGCTTGATTTCGAGAGTGAGCGAAACTAATGAAAACATTGTTGGGGTAAAACCTAAAGGGAAAGACCTAGCACCAAATCCAATTTGCCATCTGATCTAACTTCTGGAGGCAGTCAAAATGAGCCTTAGAATTCTTCCCTACCTTATTCCTGTGCTGAGATACAGGCTGCTCCAACCTGCTGTAAAATGCTTGATTTCGAGAGTGAGCGAAACTAATGAAAACATTGTTGGGGTAAAACCTAAAGGGAAAGACCTAGCACCAAATCCAATATGCCATCTGATCTAACTTCTGGAGGCAGTCAAAATGAGCCTTAGAATTCTTCCCTACCTTATTCCTGTGCTGAGATACAGGCTGCTCCAACCTGCTGTAAAATGCTTGATTTTGAGAGTGAGCGAAACTAATGAAAACATTGTTGGGGTAAAACCTAAAGGGAAAGACCTAGCACCAAATCCAATTTGCCATCTGATCTAACTTCTGGAGGCAGTCAAAATGATCCTTAGAATTCTTCCCTACCTTATTCCTGTGCTGAGATACAGGCTGCTCCAACTGCTGTAAAATGCTTGATTTTGAGAGTGAGCGAAACTAATGAAAACATTGTTGGGGTAAAACCTAAAGGGAAAGACCTAGCACCAAATCCAATTTGCCATCTGATCTAACTTCTGGAGGCAGTCAAAATGAGCCTTAGAATTCTTCCCTACCTTATTCCTGTGCTGAGATACAGGCTGCTCCAACCTGCTGTAAAATGCTTGATTTCGAGAGTGAGCGAAACTAATGAAAACATTGTTGGGGTAAAACCTAAAGGGAAAGACCTAGCACCAAATCCAATTTGCCATCTGATCTAACTTCTGGAGGCAGTCAAAATGATCCTTAGAATTCTTCCCTACCTTATTCCTGTGCTGAGATACAGGCTGCTCCAACCTGCTGTAAAATGCTTGATTTCGAGAGTGAGCGAAACTAATGAAAACATTGTTGGGGTAAAACCTAAAGGGAAAGACCTAGCACCAAATCCAATTTGCCATCTGATCTAACTTCTGGAGGCAGTCAAAATGAGCCTTAGAATTCTTCCCTACCTTATTCCTGTGCTGAGATACAGGCTGCTCCAACCTGCTGTAAAATGCTTGATTTCGAGAGTGAGCGAAACTAATGAAAACATTGTTGAGGTAAAACCTAAAGGGAAAGACCTAGCACCAAATCCAATTTGCCATCTGATCTAACTTCTGGAGGCAGTCAAAATGATCCTTAGAATTCTTCCCTACCTTATTCCTGTGCTGAGATACAGGCTGCTCCAACCTGCTGTAAAATGCTTGATTTCGAGAGTGAGCGAAACTAATGAAAACATTGTTGGGGTAAAACCTAAAGGGAAAGACCTAGCACCAAATCCAATTTGCCATCTGATCTAACTTCTGGAGGCAGTCAAAATGATCCTTAGAATTCTTCCCTACCTTATTCCTGTGCTGAGATACAGGCTGCTCCAACCTGCTGTAAAATGCTTGATTTCGAGAGTGAGCGAAACTAATGAAAACATTGTTGGGGTAAAACCTAAAGGGAAAGACCTAGCACCAAATCCAATTTGCCATCTGATCTAACTTCTGGAGGCAGTCAAAATGAGCCTTGGAATTCTTCCCTACCTTATTCCTGTGCTGAGATACAGGCTGCTCCAACCTGCTGTAAAATGCTTGATTTCGAGAGTGAGCGAAACTAATGAAAACATTGTTGGGGTAAAACCTAAAGGGAAAGACCTAGCACCAAATCCAATTTGCCATCTGATCTAACTTCTGGAGGCAGTCAAAATGATCCTTAGAATTCTTCCCTACCTTATTCCTGTGCTGAGATACAGGCTGCTCCAACCTGCTGTAAAATGCTTGATTTCGAGAGTGAGCGAAACTAATGAAAACATTGTTGGGGTAAAACCTAAAGGGAAAGACCTAGCACCCAAATCCAATTTGCCATCTGATCTAACTTCTGGAGGCAGTCAAAATGAGCCTTGGAATTCTTCCCTACCTTATTCCTGTGCTGAGATACAGGCTGCTCCAACCTGCTGTAAAATGCTTGATTTCGAGAGTGAGCGAAACTAATGAAAACATTGTTGGGGTAAAACCTAAAGGGAAAGACCTAGCACCAAATCCAATTTGCCATCTGATCTAACTTCTGGAGGCAGTCAAAATGATCCTTAGAATTCTTCCCTACCTTATTCCTGTGCTGAGATACAGGCTGCTCCAACCTGCTGTAAAATGCTTGATTTCGAGAGTGAGCGAAACTAATGAAAACATTGTTGGGGTAAAACCTAAAGGGAAAGACCTAGCACCAAATCCAATTTGCCATCTGATCTAACTTCTGGAGGCAGTCAAAATGAGCCTTAGAATTCTTCCCTACTTTATTCCTGTGCTGAGATACAGGCTGCTCCAACCTGCTGTAAAATGCTTGATTTCGAGAGTGAGCGAAACTAATGAAAACATTGTTGGGGTAAAACCTAAAGGGAAAGACCTAGCACCAAATCCAATTTGCCATCTGATCTAACTTCTGGAGGCAGTCAAAATGAGCCTTAGAATTCTTCCCTACCTTATTCCTGTGCTGAGATACAGGCTGCTCCAACCTGCTGTAAAATGCTTGATTTTGAGAGTGAGCGAAACTAATGAAAACATTGTTGGGGTAAAACCTAAAGGGAAAGACCTAGCACCAAATCCAATTTGCCATCTGATCTAACTTCTGGAGGCAGTCAAAATGAGCCTTAGAATTCTTCCCTACCTTATTCCTGTGCTGAGATACAGGCTGCTCCAACCTGCTGTAAAATGCTTGATTTCGAGAGTGAGCGAAACTAATGAAAACATTGTTGGGGTAAAACCTAAAGGGAAAGACCTAGCACCAAATCCAATTTGCCATCTGATCTAACTTCTGGAGGCAGTCAAAATGAGCCTTAGAATTCTTCCCTACCTTATTCCTGTGCTGAGATACAGGCTGCTCCAACCTGCTGTAAAATGCTTGATTTTGAGAGTGAGCGAAACTAATGAAAACATTGTTGGGGTAAAACCTAAAGGGAAAGACCTAGCACCAAATCCAATTTGCCATCTGATCTAACTTCTGGAGGCAGTCAAAATGATCCTTAGAATTCTTCCCTACCTTATTCCTGTGCTGAGATACAGGCTGCTCCAACCTGCTGTAAAATGCTTGATTTCGAGAGTGAGCGAAACTAATGAAAACATTGTTGGGGTAAAACCTAAAGGGAAAGACCTAGCACCAAATCCAATTTGCCATCTGATCTAACTTCTGGAGGCAGTCAAAATGAGCCTTAGAATTCTTCCCTACCTTATTCCTGTGCTGAGATACAGGCTGCTCCAACCTGCTGTAAAATGCTTGATTTCGAGAGTGAGCGAAACTAATGAAAACATTGTTGGGGTAAAACCTAAAGGGAAAGACCTAGCACCAAATCCAATTTGCCATCTGATCTAACTTCTGGAGGCAGTCAAAATGAGCCTTAGAATTCTTCCCTACCTTATTCCTGTGCTGAGATACAGACTGCTCCAACCTGCTGTAAAATGCTTGATTTCGAGAGTGAGCGAAACTAATGAAAACATTGTTGGGGTAAAACCTAAAGGGAAAGACCTAGCACCAAATCCAATTTGCCATCTGATCTAACTTCTGGAGGCAGTCAAAATGATCCTTAGAATTCTTCCCTACCTTATTCCTGTGCTGAGATACAGGCTGCTCCAACCTGCTGTAAAATGCTTGATTTCGAGAGGGAGCGAAACTAATGAAAACATTGTTGGGGTAAAACCTAAAGGGAAAGACCTAGCACCAAATCCAATTTGCCATCTGATCTAACTTCTGGAGGCAGTCAAAATGAGCCTTAGAATTCTTCCCTACCTTATTCCTGTGCTGAGATACAGGCTGCTCCAACCTGCTGTAAAATGCTTGATTTCGAGAGTGAGCGAAACTAATGAAAACATTGTTGGGGTAAAACCTAAAGGGAAAGACCTAGCACCAAATCCAATTTGCCATCTGATCTAACTTCTGGAGGCAGTCAAAATGATCCTTAGAATTCTTCCCTACCTTATTCCTGTGCTGAGATACAGGCTGCTCCAACCTGCTGTAAAATGCTTGATTTCGAGAGTGAGCGAAACTAATGAAAACATTGTTGGGGTAAAACCTAAAGGGAAAGACCTAGCACCAAATCCAATTTGCCATCTGATCTAACTTCTGGAGGCAGTCAAAATGATCCTTAGAATTCTTCCCTACCTTATTCCTGTGCTGAGATACAGGCTGCTCCAACCTGCTGTAAAATGCTTGATTTCGAGAGTGAGCGAAACTAATGAAAACATTGTTGGGGTAAAACCTAAAGGGAAAGACCTAGCACCAAATCCAATTTGCCATCTGATCTAACTTCTGGAGGCAGTCAAAATGATCCTTAGAATTCTTCCCTACCTTATTCCTGTGCTGAGATACAGGCTGCTCCAACCTGCTGTAAAATGCTTGATTTCGAGAGTGAGCGAAACTAATGAAAACATTGTTGGGGTAAAACCTAAAGGGAAAGACCTAGCACCAAATCCAATTTGCCATCTGATCTAACTTCTGGAGGCAGTCAAAATGATCCTTAGAATTCTTCCCTACCTTATTCCTGTGCTGAGATACAGGCTGCTCCAACCTGCTGTAAAATGCTTGATTTCGAGAGTGAGCGAAACTAATGAAAACATTGTTGGGGTAAAACCTAAAGGGAAAGACCTAGCACCAAATCCAATTTGCCATCTGATCTAACTTCTGGAGGCAGTCAAAATGATCCTTAGAATTCTTCCCTACCTTATTCCTGTGCTGAGATACAGGCTGCTCCAACCTGCTGTAAAATGCTTGATTTCGAGAGTGAGCGAAACTAATGAAAACATTGTTGGGGTAAAACCTAAAGGGAAAGACCTAGCACCAAATCCAATTTGCCATCTGATCTAACTTCTGGAGGCAGTCAAAATGATCCTTAGAATTCTTCCCTAACTTATTCCTGTGCTGAGATACAGGCTGCTCCAACCTGCTGTAAAATGCTTGATTTCGAGAGTGAGCGAAACTAATGAAAACATTGTTGGGGTAAAACCTAAAGGGAAAGACCTAGCACCAAATCCAATTTGCCATCTGATCTAACTTCTGGAGGCAGTCAAAATGAGCCTTGGAATTCTTCCCTACCTTATTCCTGTGCTGAGATACAGGCTGCTCCAACCTGCTGTAAAATGCTTGATTTCGAGAGTGAGCGAAACTAATGAAAACATTGTTGGGGTAAAACCTAAAGGGAAAGACCTAGCACCAAATCCAATTTGCCATCTGATCTAACTTCTGGAGGCAGTCAAAATGATCCTTAGAATTCTTCCCTACCTTATTCCTGTGCTGAGATACAGGCTGCTCCAACCTGCTGTAAAATGCTTGATTTCGAGAGTGAGCGAAACTAATGAAAACATTGTTGGGGTAAAACCTAAAGGGAAAGACCTAGCACCAAATCCAATTTGCCATCTGATCTAACTTCTGGAGGCAGTCAAAATGAGCCTTAGAATTCTTCCCTACCTTATTCCTGTGCTGAGATACAGGCTGCTCCAACCTGCTGTAAAATGCTTGATTTCGAGAGTGAGCGAAACTAATGAAAACATTGTTGGGGTAAAACCTAAAGGGAAAGACCTAGCACCAAATCCAATTTGCCATCTGATCTAACTTCTGGAGGCAGTCAAAATGATCCTTAGAATTCTTCCCTACCTTATTCCTGTGCTGAGATACAGGCTGCTCCAACCTGCTGTAAAATGCTTGATTTCGAGAGTGAGCGAAACTAATGAAAACATTGTTGGGGTAAAACCTAAAGGGAAAGACCTAGCACCAAATCCAATTTGCCATCTGATCTAACTTCTGGAGGCAGTCAAAATGATCCTTAGAATTCTTCCCTACCTTATTCCTGTGCTGAGATACAGGCTGCTCCAACCTGCTGTAAAATGCTTGATTTCGAGAGTGAGCGAAACTAATGAAAACATTGTTGGGGTAAAACCTAAAGGGAAAGACCTAGCACCAAATCCAATTTGCCATCTGATCTAACTTCTGGAGGCAGTCAAAATGAGCCTTAGAATTCTTCCCTACCTTATTCCTGTGCTGAGATACAGGCTGCTCCAACCTGCTGTAAAATGCTTGATTTCGAGAGTGAGCGAAACTAATGAAAACATTGTTGGGGTAAAACCTAAAGGGAAAGACCTAGCACCAAATCCAATTTGCCATCTGATCTAACTTCTGGAGGCAGTCAAAATGATCCTTAGAATTCTTCCCTACCTTATTCCTGTGCTGAGATACAGGCTGCTCCAACCTGCTGTAAAATGCTTGATTTCGAGAGTGAGCGAAACTAATGAAAACATTGTTGGGGTAAAACCTAAAGGGAAAGACCTAGCACCAAATCCAATTTGCCATCTGATCTAACTTCTGGAGGCAGTCAAAATGATCCTTAGAATTCTTCCCTACCTTATTCCTGTGCTGAGATACAGGCTGCTCCAACCTGCTGTAAAATGCTTGATTTCGAGAGTGAGCGAAACTAATGAAAACATTGTTGGGGTAAAACCTAAAGGGAAAGACCTAGCACCAAATCCAATTTGCCATCTGATCTAACTTCTGGAGGCAGTCAAAATGATCCTTAGAATTCTTCCCTACCTTATTCCTGTGCTGAGATACAGGCTGCTCCAACCTGCTGTAAAATGCTTGATTTCGAGAGTGAGCGAAACTAATGAAAACATTGTTGGGGTAAAACCTAAAGGGAAAGACCTAGCACCAAATCCAATTTGCCATCTGATCTAACTTCTGGAGGCAGTCAAAATGATCCTTAGAATTCTTCCCTACCTTATTCCTGTGCTGAGATACAGGCTGCTCCAACCTGCTGTAAAATGCTTGGTTTCGAGAGTGAGCGAAACTAATGAAAACATTGTTGGGGTAAAACCTAAAGGGAAAGACCTAGCACCAAATCCAATTTGCCATCTGATCTAACTTCTGGAGGCAGTCAAAATGATCCTTAGAATTCTTCCCTACCTTATTCCTGTGCTGAGATACAGGCTGCTCCAACCTGCTGTAAAATGCTTGATTTCGAGAGTGAGCGAAACTAATGAAAACATTGTTGGGGTAAAACCTAAAGGGAAAGACCTAGCACCAAATCCAATTTGCCATCTGATCTAACTTCTGGAGGCAGTCCAAAATGATCCTTAGAATTCTTCCCTACCTTATTCCTGTGCTGAGATACAGGCTGCTCCAACCTGCTGTAAAATGCTTGATTTCGAGAGTGAGCGAAACTAATGAAAACATTGTTGGGGTAAAACCTAAAGGGAAAGACCTAGCACCCAAATCCAATTTGCCATCTGATCTAACTTCTGGAGGCAGTCAAAATGATCCTTAGAATTCTTCCCTACCTTATTGCTGTGCTGAGAGACAGGCTGCTCCAACCTGCTGTAAAATGCTTGATTTTGAGAGTGAGCGAAACTAATGAAAACATTGTTGGGGTAAAACCTAAAGGGAAAGACCTAGCACCAAATCCAATTTGCCATCTGATCTAACTTCTGGAGGCAGTCAAAATGATCCTTAGAATTCTTCCCTACCTTATTCCTGTGCTGAGATACAGGCTGCTCCAACCTGCTGTAAAATGCTTGATTTCGAGAGTGAGCGAAACTAATGAAAACATTGTTGGGGTAAAACCTAAAGGGAAAGACCTAGCACCAAATCCAATTTGCCATCTGATCTAACTTCTGGAGGCAGTCAAAATGAGCCTTAGAATTCTTCCCTACCTTATTCCTGTGCTGAGATACAGGCTGCTCCAACCTGCTGTAAAATGCTTGATTTCGAGAGTGAGCGAAACTAATGAAAACATTGTTGGGGTAAAACCTAAAGGGAAAGACCTAGCACCAAATCCAATTTGCCATCTGATCTAACTTCTGGAGGCAGTCAAAATGAGCCTTAGAATTCTTCCCTACCTTATTCCTGTGCTGAGATACAGGCTGCTCCAACCTGCTGTAAAATGCTTGATTTCGAGAGTGAGCGAAACTAATGAAAACATTGTTGGGGTAAAACCTAAAGGGAAAGACCTAGCACCAAATCCAATTTGCCATCTGATCTAACTTCTGGAGGCAGTCAAAATGATCCTTAGAATTCTTCCCTACCTTATTCCTGTGCTGAGATACAGGCTGCTCCAACCTGCTGTAAAATGCTTGATTTCGAGAGTGAGCGAAACTAATGAAAACATTGTTGGGGTAAAACCTAAAGGGAAAGACCTAGCACCAAATCCAATTTGCCATCTGATCTAACTTCTGGAGGCAGTCAAAATGATCCTTAGAATTCTTCCCTACCTTATTCCTGTGCTGAGATACAGGCTGCTCCAACCTGCTGTAAAATGCTTGATTTTGAGAGTGAGCGAAACTAATGAAAACATTGTTGGGGTAAAACCTAAAGGGAAAGACCTAGCACCAAATCCAATTTGCCATCTGATCTAACTTCTGGAGGCAGTCAAAATGATCCTTAGAATTCTTCCCTACCTTATTCCTGTGCTGAGATACAGGCTGCTCCAACCTGCTGTAAAATGCTTGATTTCGAGAGTGAGCGAAACTAATGAAAACATTGTTGGGGTAAAACCTAAAGGGAAAGACCTAGCACCAAATCCAATTTGCCATCTGATCTAACTTCTGGAGGCAGTCAAAATGATCCTTAGAATTCTTCCCTACCTTATTCCTGTGCTGAGATACAGGCTGCTCCAACCTGCTGTAAAATGCTTGATTTCGAGAGTGAGCGAAACTAATGAAAACATTGTTGGGGTAAAACCTAAAGGGAAAGACCTAGCACCAAATCCAATTTGCCATCTGATCTAACTTCTGGAGGCAGTCAAAATGATCCTTAGAATTCTTCCCTACCTTATTCCTGTGCTGAGATACAGGCTGCTCCAACCTGCTGTAAAATGCTTGATTTCGAGAGTGAGCGAAACTAATGAAAACATTGTTGGGGTAAAACCTAAAGGGAAAGACCTAGCACCAAATCCAATTTGCCATCTGATCTAACTTCTGGAGGCAGTCAAAATGAGCCTTGGAATTCTTCCCTACCTTATTCCTGTGCTGAGATACAGGCTGCTCCAACCTGCTGTAAAATGCTTGATTTTGAGAGTGAGCGAAACTAATGAAAACATTGTTGGGGTAAAACCTAAAGGGAAAGACCTAGCACCAAATCCAATTTGCCATCTGATCTAACTTCTGGAGGCAGTCAAAATGAGCCTTAGAATTCTTCCCTACCTTATTCCTGTGCTGAGATACAGGCTGCTCCAACCTGCTGTAAAATGCTTGATTTTGAGAGTGAGCGAAACTAATGAAAACATTGTTGGGGTAAAACCTAAAGGGAAAGACCTAGCACCAAATCCAATTTGCCATCTGATCTAACTTCTGGAGGCAGTCAAAATGATCCTTAGAATTCTTCCCTACCTTATTCCTGTGCTGAGATACAGGCTGCTCCAACCTGCTGTAAAATGCTTGATTTCGAGAGTGAGCGAAACTAATGAAAACATTGTTGGGGTAAAACCTAAAGGGAAAGACCTAGCACCAAATCCAATTTGCCATCTGATCTAACTTCTGGAGGCAGTCAAAATGAGCCTTAGAATTCTTCCCTACCTTATTCCTGTGCTGAGATACAGGCTGCTCCAACCTGCTGTAAAATGCTTGATTTCGAGAGTGAGCGAAACTAATGAAAACATTGTTGGGGTAAAACCTAAAGGGAAAGACCTAGCACCAAATCCAATTTGCCATCTGATCTAACTTCTGGAGGCAGTCAAAATGAGCCTTAGAATTCTTCCCTACCTTATTCCTGTGCTGAGATACAGGCTGCTCCAACCTGCTGTAAAATGCTTGATTTCGAGAGTGAGCGAAACTAATGAAAACATTGTTGGGGTAAAACCTAAAGGGAAAGACCTAGCACCAAATCCAATTTGCCATCTGATCTAACTTCTGGAGGCAGTCAAAATGATCCTTAGAATTCTTCCCTACCTTATTCCTGTGCTGAGATACAGGCTGCTCCAACCTGCTGTAAAATGCTTGATTTCGAGAGTGAGCGAAACTAATGAAAACATTGTTGGGGTAAAACCTAAAGGGAAAGACCTAGCACCAAATCCAATTTGCCATCTGATCTAACTTCTGGAGGCAGTCAAAATGATCCTTAGAATTCTTCCCTACCTTATTCCTGTGCTGAGATACAGGCTGCTCCAACCTGCTGTAAAATGCTTGATTTTGAGAGTGAGCGAAACTAATGAAAACATTGTTGGGGTAAAACCTAAAGGGAAAGACCTAGCACCAAATCCAATTTGCCATCTGATCTAACTTCTGGAGGCAGTCAAAATGATCCTTAGAATTCTTCCCTACCTTATTCCTGTGCTGAGATACAGGCTGCTCCAACCTGCTGTAAAATGCTTGATTTCGAGAGTGAGCGAAACTAATGAAAACATTGTTGGGGTAAAACCTAAAGGGAAAGACCTAGCACCAAATCCAATTTGCCATCTGATCTAACTTCTGGAGGCAGTCAAAATGATCCTTAGAATTCTTCCCTACCTTATTCCTGTGCTGAGATACAGGCTGCTCCAACCTGCTGTAAAATGCTTGATTTCGAGAGTGAGCGAAACTAATGAAAACATTGTTGGGGTAAAACCTAAAGGGAAAGACCTAGCACCAAATCCAATTTGCCATCTGATCTAACTTCTGGAGGCAGTCAAAATGATCCTTAGAATTCTTCCCTACCTTATTCCTGTGCTGAGATACAGGCTGCTCCAACCTGCTGTAAAATGCTTGATTTCGAGAGTGAGCGAAACTAATGAAAACATTGTTGGGGTAAAACCTAAAGGGAAAGACCTAGCACCAAATCCAATTTGCCATCTGATCTAACTTCTGGAGGCAGTCAAAATGAGCCTTGGAATTCTTCCCTACCTTATTCCTGTGCTGAGATACAGGCTGCTCCAACCTGCTGTAAAATGCTTGATTTTGAGAGTGAGCGAAACTAATGAAAACATTGTTGGGGTAAAACCTAAAGGGAAAGACCTAGCACCAAATCCAATTTGCCATCTGATCTAACTTCTGGAGGCAGTCAAAATGAGCCTTAGAATTCTTCCCTACCTTATTCCTGTGCTGAGATACAGGCTGCTCCAACCTGCTGTAAAATGCTTGATTTCGAGAGTGAGCGAAACTAATGAAAACATTGTTGGGGTAAAACCTAAAGGGAAAGACCTAGCACCAAATCCAATTTGCCATCTGATCTAACTTCTGGAGGCAGTCAAAATGATCCTTAGAATTCTTCCCTACCTTATTCCTGTGCTGAGATACAGGCTGCTCCAACCTGCTGTAAAATGCTTGATTTCGAGAGTGAGCGAAACTAATGAAAACATTGTTGGGGTAAAACCTAAAGGGAAAGACCTAGCACCAAATCCAATTTGCCATCTGATCTAACTTCTGGAGGCAGTCAAAATGATCCTTAGAATTCTTCCCTACCTTATTCCTGTGCTGAGATACAGGCTGCTCCAACCTGCTGTAAAATGCTTGATTTCGAGAGTGAGCGAAACTAATGAAAACATTGTTGGGGTAAAACCTAAAGGGAAAGACCTAGCACCAAATCCAATTTGCCATCTGATCTAACTTCTGGAGGCAGTCAAAATGAGCCTTAGAATTCTTCCCTACCTTATTCCTGTGCTGAGATACAGGCTGCTCCAACCTGCTGTAAAATGCTTGATTTCGAGAGTGAGCGAAACTAATGAAAACATTGTTGGGGTAAAACCTAAAGGGAAAGACCTAGCACCAAATCCAATTTGCCATCTGATCTAACTTCTGGAGGCAGTCAAAATGATCCTTAGAATTCTTCCCTACCTTATTCCTGTGCTGAGATACAGGCTGCTCCAACCTGCTGTAAAATGCTTGATTTCGAGAGTGAGCGAAACTAATGAAAACATTGTTGGGGTAAAACCTAAAGGGAAAGACCTAGCACCAAATCCAATTTGCCATCTGATCTAACTTCTGGAGGCAGTCAAAATGAGCCTTGGAATTCTTCCCTACCTTATTCCTGTGCTGAGATACAGGCTGCTCCAACCTGCTGTAAAATGCTTGATTTCGAGAGTGAGCGAAACTAATGAAAACATTGTTGGGGTAAAACCTAAAGGGAAAGACCTAGCACCAAATCCAATTTGCCATCTGATCTAACTTCTGGAGGCAGTCAAAATGAGCCTTAGAATTCTTCCCTACCTTATTCCTGTGCTGAGATACAGGCTGCTCCAACCTGCTGTAAAATGCTTGATTTCGAGAGTGAGCGAAACTAATGAAAACATTGTTGGGGTAAAACCTAAAGGGAAAGACCTAGCACCAAATCCAATTTGCCATCTGATCTAACTTCTGGAGGCAGTCAAAATGATCCTTAGAATTCTTCCCTACCTTATTCCTGTGCTGAGATACAGGCTGCTCCAACCTGCTGTAAAATGCTTGATTTCGAGAGTGAGCGAAACTAATGAAAACATTGTTGGGGTAAAACCTAAAGGGAAAGACCTAGCACCAAATCCAATTTGCCATCTGATCTAACTTCTGGAGGCAGTCAAAATGAGCCTTGGAATTCTTCCCTACCTTATTCCTGTGCTGAGATACAGGCTGCTCCAACCTGCTGTAAAATGCTTGATTTCGAGAGTGAGCGAAACTAATGAAAACATTGTTGGGGTAAAACCTAAAGGGAAAGACCTAGCACCAAATCCAATTTGCCATCTGATCTAACTTCTGGAGGCAGTCAAAATGATCCTTAGAATTCTTCCCTACCTTATTCCTGTGCTGAGATACAGGCTGCTCCAACCTGCTGTAAAATGCTTGATTTCGAGAGTGAGCGAAACTAATGAAAACATTGTTGGGGTAAAACCTAAAGGGAAAGACCTAGCACCAAATCCAATTTGCCATCTGATCTAACTTCTGGAGGCAGTCAAAATGAGCCTTAGAATTCTTCCCTACCTTATTCCTGTGCTGAGATACAGGCTGCTCCAACCTGCTGTAAAATGCTTGATTTCGAGAGTGAGCGAAACTAATGAAAACATTGTTGGGGTAAAACCTAAAGGGAAAGACCTAGCACCAAATCCAATTTGCCATCTGATCTAACTTCTGGAGGCAGTCAAAATGAGCCTTAGAATTCTTCCCTACCTTATTCCTGTGCTGAGATACAGGCTGCTCCAACCTGCTGTAAAATGCTTGATTTCGAGAGTGAGCGAAACTAATGAAAACATTGTTGGGGTAAAACCTAAAGGGAAAGACCTAGCACCAAATCCAATTTGCCATCTGATCTAACTTCTGGAGGCAGTCAAAATGATCCTTAGAATTCTTCCCTACCTTATTCCTGTGCTGAGATACAGGCTGCTCCAACCTGCTGTAAAATGCTTGATTTCGAGAGTGAGCGAAACTAATGAAAACATTGTTGGGGTAAAACCTAAAGGGAAAGACCTAGCACCAAATCCAATTTGCCATCTGATCTAACTTCTGGAGGCAGTCAAAATGATCCTTAGAATTCTTCCCTACCTTATTCCTGTGCTGAGATACAGGCTGCTCCAACCTGCTGTAAAATGCTTGGTTTCGAGAGTGAGCGAAACTAATGAAAACATTGTTGGGGTAAAACCTAAAGGGAAAGACCTAGCACCAAATCCAATTTGCCATCTGATCTAACTTCTGGAGGCAGTCAAAATGATCCTTAGAATTCTTCCCTACCTTATTCCTGTGCTGAGATACAGGCTGCTCCAACCTGCTGTAAAATGCTTGATTTCGAGAGTGAGCGAAACTAATGAAAACATTGTTGGGGTAAAACCTAAAGGGAAAGACCTAGCACCAAATCCAATTTGCCATCTGATCTAACTTCTGGAGGCAGTCAAAATGATCCTTAGAATTCTTCCCTACCTTATTCCTGTGCTGAGATACAGGCTGCTCCAACCTGCTGTAAAATGCTTGATTTCGAGAGTGAGCGAAACTAATGAAAACATTGTTGGGGTAAAACCTAAAGGGAAAGACCTAGCACCAAATCCAATTTGCCATCTGATCTAACTTCTGGAGGCAGTCAAAATGATCCTTAGAATTCTTCCCTACCTTATTCCTGTGCTGAGAGACAGGCTGCTCCAACCTGCTGTAAAATGCTTGATTTTGAGAGTGAGCGAAACTAATGAAAACATTGTTGGGGTAAAACCTAAAGGGAAAGACCTAGCACCAAATCCAATTTGCCATCTGATCTAACTTCTGGAGGCAGTCAAAATGATCCTTAGAATTCTTCCCTACCTTATTCCTGTGCTGAGATACAGGCTGCTCCAACCTGCTGTAAAATGCTTGATTTCGAGAGTGAGCGAAACTAATGAAAACATTGTTGGGGTAAAACCTAAAGGGAAAGACCTAGCACCAAATCCAATTTGCCATCTGATCTAACTTCTGGAGGCAGTCAAAATGAGCCTTGGAATTCTTCCCTACCTTATTCCTGTGCTGAGATACAGGCTGCTCCAACCTGCTGTAAAATGCTTGATTTCGAGAGTGAGCGAAACTAATGAAAACATTGTTGGGGTAAAACCTAAAGGGAAAGACCTAGCACCAAATCCAATTTGCCATCTGATCTAACTTCTGGAGGCAGTCAAAATGATCCTTAGAATTCTTCCCTACCTTATTCCTGTGCTGAGATACAGGCTGCTCCAACCTGCTGTAAAATGCTTGATTTCGAGAGTGAGCGAAACTAATGAAAACATTGTTGGGGTAAAACCTAAAGGGAAAGACCTAGCACCAAATCCAATTTGCCATCTGATCTAACTTCTGGAGGCAGTCAAAATGAGCCTTAGAATTCTTCCCTACCTTATTCCTGTGCTGAGATACAGGCTGCTCCAACCTGCTGTAAAATGCTTGATTTCGAGAGTGAGCGAAACTAATGAAAACATTGTTGGGGTAAAACCTAAAGGGAAAGACCTAGCACCAAATCCAATTTGCCATCTGATCTAACTTCTGGAGGCAGTCAAAATGAGCCTTGGAATTCTTCCCTACCTTATTCCTGTGCTGAGATACAGGCTGCTCCAACCTGCTGTAAAATGCTTGATTTCGAGAGTGAGCGAAACTAATGAAAACATTGTTGGGGTAAAACCTAAAGGGAAAGACCTAGCACCAAATCCAATTTGCCATCTGATCTAACTTCTGGAGGCAGTCAAAATGATCCTTAGAATTCTTCCCTACCTTATTCCTGTGCTGAGATACAGGCTGCTCCAACCTGCTGTAAAATGCTTGATTTCGAGAGTGAGCGAAACTAATGAAAACATTGTTGGGGTAAAACCTAAAGGGAAAGACCTAGCACCAAATCCAATTTGCCATCTGATCTAACTTCTGGAGGCAGTCAAAATGAGCCTTAGAATTCTTCCCTACCTTATTCCTGTGCTGAGATACAGGCTGCTCCAACCTGCTGTAAAATGCTTGATTTCGAGAGTGAGCGAAACTAATGAAAACATTGTTGGGGTAAAACCTAAAGGGAAAGACCTAGCACCAAATCCAATTTGCCATCTGATCTAACTTCTGGAGGCAGTCAAAATGAGCCTTAGAATTCTTCCCTACCTTATTCCTGTGCTGAGATACAGGCTGCTCCAACCTGCTGTAAAATGCTTGATTTCGAGAGTGAGCGAAACTAATGAAAACATTGTTGGGGTAAAACCTAAAGGGAAAGACCTAGCACCAAATCCAATTTGCCATCTGATCTAACTTCTGGAGGCAGTCAAAATGATCCTTAGAATTCTTCCCTACCTTATTCCTGTGCTGAGATACAGGCTGCTCCAACCTGCTGTAAAATGCTTGATTTCGAGAGTGAGCGAAACTAATGAAAACATTGTTGGGGTAAAACCTAAAGGGAAAGACCTAGCACCAAATCCAATTTGCCATCTGATCTAACTTCTGGAGGCAGTCAAAATGATCCTTAGAATTCTTCCCTACCTTATTCCTGTGCTGAGATACAGGCTGCTCCAACCTGCTGTAAAATGCTTGATTTCGAGAGTGAGCGAAACTAATGAAAACATTGTTGGGGTAAAACCTAAAGGGAAAGACCTAGCACCAAATCCAATTTGCCATCTGATCTAACTTCTGGAGGCAGTCAAAATGATCCTTAGAATTCTTCCCTACCTTATTCCTGTGCTGAGATACAGGCTGCTCCAACCTGCTGTAAAATGCTTGGTTTCGAGAGTGAGCGAAACTAATGAAAACATTGTTGGGGTAAAACCTAAAGGGAAAGACCTAGCACCAAATCCAATTTGCCATCTGATCTAACTTCTGGAGGCAGTCAAAATGATCCTTAGAATTCTTCCCTACCTTATTGCTGTGCTGAGAGACAGGCTGCTCCAACCTGCTGTAAAATGCTTGATTTTGAGAGTGAGCGAAACTAATGAAAACATTGTTGGGGTAAAACCTAAAGGGAAAGACCTAGCACCAAATCCAATTTGCCATCTGATCTAACTTCTGGAGGCAGTCAAAATGATCCTTAGAATTCTTCCCTACCTTATTCCTGTGCTGAGATACAGGCTGCTCCAACCTGCTGTAAAATGCTTGATTTCGAGAGTGAGCGAAACTAATGAAAACATTGTTGGGGTAAAACCTAAAGGGAAAGACCTAGCACCAAATCCAATTTGCCATCTGATCTAACTTCTGGAGGCAGTCAAAATGAGCCTTAGAATTCTTCCCTACCTTATTCCTGTGCTGAGATACAGGCTGCTCCAACCTGCTGTAAAATGCTTGATTTCGAGAGTGAGCGAAACTAATGAAAACATTGTTGGGGTAAAACCTAAAGGGAAAGACCTAGCACCAAATCCAATTTGCCATCTGATCTAACTTCTGGAGGCAGTCAAAATGATCCTTAGAATTCTTCCCTACCTTATTCCTGTGCTGAGATACAGGCTGCTCCAACCTGCTGTAAAATGCTTGATTTCGAGAGTGAGCGAAACTAATGAAAACATTGTTGGGGTAAAACCTAAAGGGAAAGACCTAGCACCAAATCCAATTTGCCATCTGATCTAACTTCTGGAGGCAGTCAAAATGATCCTTAGAATTCTTCCCTACCTTATTCCTGTGCTGAGATACAGGCTGCTCCAACCTGCTGTAAAATGCTTCATTTCGAGAGTGAGCGAAACTAATGAAAACATTGTTGGGGTAAAACCTAAAGGGAAAGACCTAGCACCAAATCCAATTTGCCATCTGATCTAACTTCTGGAGGCAGTCAAAATGATCCTTAGAATTCTTCCCTACCTTATTCCTGTGCTGAGATACAGGCTGCTCCAACCTGCTGTAAAATGCTTGATTTCGAGAGTGAGCAAAACTAATGAAAACATTGTTGGGGTAAAACCTAAAGGGAAAGACCTAGCACCAAATCCAATTTGTCATCTGATCTAACTTCTGGAGGCAGTCAAAATGAGCCTTAGAATTCTTCCCTACCTTATTCCTGTGCTGAGATACAGGCTGCTCCAACCTGCTGTAAAATGCTTGATTTCGAGAGTGAGCGAAACTAATGAAAACATTGTTGGGGTAAAACCTAAAGGGAAAGACCTAGCACCAAATCCAATTTGCCATCTGATCTAACTTCTGGAGGCAGTCAAAATGATCCTTAGAATTCTTCCCTACCTTATTCCTGTGCTGAGATACAGGCTGCTCCAACCTGCTGTAAAATGCTTGATTTCGAGAGTGAGCGAAACTAATGAAAACATTGTTGGGGTAAAACCTAAAGGGAAAGACCTAGCACCAAATCCAATTTGCCATCTGATCTAACTTCTGGAGGCAGTCAAAATGATCCTTAGAATTCTTCCCTACCTTATTCCTGTGCTGAGATACAGGCTGCTCCAACCTGCTGTAAAATGCTTGATTTCGAGAGTGAGCGAAACTAATGAAAACATTGTTGGGGTAAAACCTAAAGGGAAAGACCTAGCACCAAATCCAATTTGCCATCTGATCTAACTTCTGGAGGCAGTCAAAATGAGCCTTGGAATTCTTCCCTACCTTATTCCTGTGCTGAGATACAGGCTGCTCCAACCTGCTGTAAAATGCTTGATTTCGAGAGTGAGCGAAACTAATGAAAACATTGTTGGGGTAAAACCTAAAGGGAAAGACCTAGCACCAAATCCAATTTGCCATCTGATCTAACTTCTGGAGGCAGTCAAAATGATCCTTAGAATTCTTCCCTACCTTATTCCTGTGCTGAGATACAGGCTGCTCCAACCTGCTGTAAAATGCTTGATTTCGAGAGTGAGCGAAACTAATGAAAACATTGTTGGGGTAAAACCTAAAGGGAAAGACCTAGCACCAAATCCAATTTGCCATCTGATCTAACTTCTGGAGGCAGTCAAAATGATCCTTAGAATTCTTCCCTACCTTATTCCTGTGCTGAGATACAGGCTGCTCCAACCTGCTGTAAAATGCTTGATTTCGAGAGTGAGCGAAACTAATGAAAACATTGTTGGGGTAAAACCTAAAGGGAAAGACCTAGCACCAAATCCAATTTGCCATCTGATCTAACTTCTGGAGGCAGTCAAAATGAGCCTTAGAATTCTTCCCTACCTTATTCCTGTGCTGAGATACAGGCTGCTCCAACCTGCTGTAAAATGCTTGATTTCGAGAGTGAGCGAAACTAATGAAAACATTGTTGGGGTAAAACCTAAAGGGAAAGACCTAGCACCAAATCCAATTTGCCATCTGATCTAACTTCTGGAGGCAGTCAAAATGATCCTTAGAATTCTTCCCTACCTTATTCCTGTGCTGAGATACAGGCTGCTCCAACCTGCTGTAAAATGCTTGATTTCGAGAGTGAGCGAAACTAATGAAAACATTGTTGGGGTAAAACCTAAAGGGAAAGACCTAGCACCAAATCCAATTTGCCATCTGATCTAACTTCTGGAGGCAGTCAAAATGAGCCTTAGAATTCTTCCCTACCTTATTCCTGTGCTGAGATACAGGCTGCTCCAACCTGCTGTAAAATGCTTGATTTCGAGAGTGAGCGAAACTAATGAAAACATTGTTGGGGTAAAACCTAAAGGGAAAGACCTAGCACCAAATCCAATTTGCCATCTGATCTAACTTCTGGAGGCAGTCAAAATGATCCTTAGAATTCTTCCCTACCTTATTCCTGTGCTGAGATACAGGCTGCTCCAACCTGCTGTAAAATGCTTGATTTCGAGAGTGAGCGAAACTAATGAAAACATTGTTGGGGTAAAACCTAAAGGGAAAGACCTAGCACCAAATCCAATTTGCCATCTGATCTAACTTCTGGAGGCAGTCAAAATGATCCTTAGAATTCTTCCCTACCTTATTCCTGTGCTGAGATACAGGCTGCTCCAACCTGCTGTAAAATGCTTGATTTCGAGAGTGAGCGAAACTAATGAAAACATTGTTGGGGTAAAACCTAAAGGGAAAGACCTAGCACCAAATCCAATTTGCCATCTGATCTAACTTCTGGAGGCAGTCAAAATGATCCTTAGAATTCTTCCCTACCTTATTCCTGTGCTGAGATACAGGCTGCTCCAACCTGCTGTAAAATGCTTGATTTCGAGAGTGAGCGAAACTAATGAAAACATTGTTGGGGTAAAACCTAAAGGGAAAGACCTAGCACCAAATCCAATTTGCCATCTGATCTAACTTCTGGAGGCAGTCAAAATGAGCCTTAGAATTCTTCCCTACCTTATTCCTGTGCTGAGATACAGGCTGCTCCAACCTGCTGTAAAATGCTTGGTTTCGAGAGTGAGCGAAACTAATGAAAACATTGTTGGGGTAAAACCTAAAGGGAAAGACCTAGCACCAAATCCAATTTGCCATCTGATCTAACTTCTGGAGGCAGTCAAAATGATCCTTAGAATTCTTCCCTACCTTATTCCTGTGCTGAGATACAGGCTGCTCCAACCTGCTGTAAAATGCTTGATTTCGAGAGTGAGCGAAACTAATGAAAACATTGTTGGGGGTAAAACCTAAAGGGAAAGACCTAGCACCAAATCCAATTTGCCATCTGATCTAACTTCTGGAGGCAGTCAAAATGATCCTTAGAATTCTTCCCTACCTTATTCCTGTGCTGAGATACAGGCCTGCTCCAACCTGCTGTAAAATGCTTGATTTCGAGAGTGAGCGAAACTAATGAAAACATTGTTGGGGTAAAACCTAAAGGGAAAGAACCTAGCACCAAATCCAATTTGCCATCTGATCTAACTTCTGGAGGCAGTCAAAATGAGCCTTAGAATTCTTCCCTACCTTATTCCTGTGCTGAGATACAGGCTGCTCCAACCTGCTGGTAAAATGCTTGATTTCGAGAGTGAGCGAAACTAATGAAAACATTGTTGGGGTAAAACCTAAAGGGAAAGACCTAGCACCAAATCCAATTTGCCATCTGATCTAACTTCTGGAGGCAGTCCAAAATGATCCTTAGAATTCTTCCCTACCTTATTCCTGTGCTGAGATACAGGCTGCTCCAACCTGCTGTAAAATGCTTGATTTCGAGAGTGAGCGAAACTAATGAAAACATTGTTGGGGTAAAACCTAAAGGGAAAGACCTAGCACCAAATCCAATTTGCCATCTGATCTAACTTCTGGAGGCAGTCAAAATGATCCTTAGAATTCTTCCCTACCTTATTCCTGTGCTGAGATACAGGCTGCTCCAACCTGCTGTAAAATGCTTTCGAGAGTGAGCGAAACTAATGAAAACATTGTTGGGGTAAAACCTAAAGGGAAAGACCTAGCACCAAATCCAATTTGCCATCTGATCTAACTTCTGGAGGCAGTCAAAATGATCCTTAGAATTCTTCCCTACCTTATTCCTGTGCTGAGATACAGGCTGCTCCAACCTGCTGTAAAATGCTTGATTTCGAGAGTGAGCGAAACTAATGAAAACATTGTTGGGGTAAAACCTAAAGGGAAAGACCTAGCACCAAATCCAATTTGCCATCTGATCTAACTTCTGGAGGCAGTCAAAATGATCCTTAGAATTCTTCCCTACCTTATTCCTGTGCTGAGATACAGGCTGCTCCAACCTGCTGTAAAATGCTTGATTTCGAGAGTGAGCGAAACTAATGAAAACATTGTTGGGGTAAAACCTAAAGGGAAAGACCTAGCACCAAATCCAATTTGCCATCTGATCTAACTTCTGGAGGCAGTCAAAATGAGCCTTAGAATTCTTCCCTACCTTATTCCTGTGCTGAGATACAGGCTGCTCCAACCTGCTGTAAAATGCTTGATTTCGAGAGTGAGCGAAACTAATGAAAACATTGTTGGGGTAAAACCTAAAGGGAAAGACCTAGCACCAAATCCAATTTGCCATCTGATCTAACTTCTGGAGGCAGTCAAAATGAGCATTTGAATTCTTCCCTACCTTATTCCTGTGCTGAGATACAGGCTGCTCCAACCTGCTGTAAAATGCTTGATTTCGAGAGTGAGCGAAACTAATGAAAACATTGTTGGGGTAAAACCTAAAGGGAAAGACCTAGCACCAAATCCAATTTGCCATCTGATCTAACTTCTGGAGGCAGTCAAAATGATCCTTAGAATTCTTCCCTACCTTATTCCTGTGCTGAGATACAGGCTGCTCCAACCTGCTGTAAAATGCTTGATTTCGAGAGTGAGCGAAACTAATGAAAACATTGTTGGGGTAAAACCTAAAGGGAAAGACCTAGCACCAAATCCAATTTGCCATCTGATCTAACTTCTGGAGGCAGTCAAAATGATCCTTAGAATTCTTCCCTACCTTATTCCTGTGCTGAGATACAGGCTGCTCCAACCTGCTGTAAAATGCTTGATTTCGAGAGTGAGCGAAACTAATGAAAACATTGTTGGGGTAAAACCTAAAGGGAAAGACCTAGCACCAAATCCAATTTGCCATCTGATCTAACTTCTGGAGGCAGTCAAAATGAGCCTTAGAATTCTTCCCTACCTTATTCCTGTGCTGAGATACAGGCTGCTCCAACCTGCTGTAAAATGCTTGATTTCGAGAGTGAGCGAAACTAATGAAAACATTGTTGGGGTAAAACCTAAAGGGAAAGACCTAGCACCAAATCCAATTTGCCATCTGATCTAACTTCTGGAGGCAGTCAAAATGAGCCTTAGAATTCTTCCCTACCTTATTCCTGTGCTGAGATACAGGCTGCTCCAACCTGCTGTAAAATGCTTGATTTTGAGAGTGAGCGAAACTAATGAAAACATTGTTGGGGTAAAACCTAAAGGGAAAGACCTAGCACCAAATCCAATTTGCCATCTGATCTAACTTCTGGAGGCAGTCAAAATGAGCCTTAGAATTCTTCCCTACCTTATTCCTGTGCTGAGATACAGGCTGCTCCAACCTGCTGTAAAATGCTTGATTTCGAGAGTGAGCGAAACTAATGAAAACATTGTTGGGGTAAAACCTAAAGGGAAAGACCTAGCACCAAATCCAATTTGCCATCTGATCTAACTTCTGGAGGCAGTCAAAATGATCCTTAGAATTCTTCCCTACCTTATTCCTGTGCTGAGATACAGGCTGCTCCAACCTGCTGTAAAATGCTTGATTTCGAGAGTGAGCGAAACTAATGAAAACATTGTTGGGGTAAAACCTAAAGGGAAAGACCTAGCACCAAATCCAATTTGCCATCTGATCTAACTTCTGGAGGCAGTCAAAATGAGCCTTAGAATTCTTCCCTACCTTATTCCTGTGCTGAGATACAGGCTGCTCCAACCTGCTGTAAAATGCTTGATTTCGAGAGTGAGCGAAACTAATGAAAACATTGTTGGGGTAAAACCTAAAGGGAAAGACCTAGCACCAAATCCAATTGCCATCTGATCTAACTTCTGGAGGCAGTCAAAATGAGCATTTGAATTCTTCCCTACCTTATTCCTGTGCTGAGATACAGGCTGCTCCAACCTGCTGTAAAATGCTTGATTTCGAGAGTGAGCGAAACTAATGAAAACATTGTTGGGGTAAAACCTAAAGGGAAAGACCTAGCACCAAATCCAATTTGCCATCTGATCTAACTTCTGGAGGCAGTCAAAATGATCCTTAGAATTCTTCCCTACCTTATTCCTGTGCTGAGATACAGGCTGCTCCAACCTGCTGTAAAATGCTTGATTTCGAGAGTGAGCGAAACTAATGAAAACATTGTTGGGGTAAAACCTAAAGGGAAAGACCTAGCACCAAATCCAATTTGCCATCTGATCTAACTTCTGGAGGCAGTCAAAATGATCCTTAGAATTCTTCCCTACCTTATTCCTGTGCTGAGATACAGGCTGCTCCAACCTGCTGTAAAATGCTTGATTTCGAGAGTGAGCGAAACTAATGAAAACATTGTTGGGGTAAAACCTAAAGGGAAAGACCTAGCACCAAATCCAATTTGCCATCTGATCTAACTTCTGGAGGCAGTCAAAATGATCCTTAGAATTCTTCCCTACCTTATTCCTGTGCTGAGATACAGGCTGCTCCAACCTGCTGTAAAATGCTTGATTTCGAGAGTGAGCGAAACTAATGAAAACATTGTTGGGGTAAAACCTAAAGGGAAAGACCTAGCACCAAATCCAATTTGCCATCTGATCTAACTTCTGGAGGCAGTCAAAATGAGCCTTAGAATTCTTCCCTACCTTATTCCTGTGCTGAGATACAGGCTGCTCCAACCTGCTGTAAAATGCTTGATTTTGAGAGTGAGCGAAACTAATGAAAACATTGTTGGGGTAAAACCCTAAAGGGAAAGACCTAGCACCAAATCCAATTTGCCATCTGATCTAACTTCTGGAGGCAGTCAAAATGAGCCTTAGAATTCTTCCCTACCTTATTCCTGTGCTGAGATACAGGCTGCTCCAACCTGCTGTAAAATGCTTGATTTCGAGAGTGAGCGAAACTAATGAAAACATTGTTGGGGTAAAACCTAAAGGGAAAGACCTAGCACCAAATCCAATTTGCCATCTGATCTAACTTCTGGAGGCAGTCAAAATGATCCTTAGAATTCTTCCCTACCTTATTCCTGTGCTGAGATACAGGCTGCTCCAACCTGCTGTAAAATGCTTGATTTCGAGAGTGAGCGAAACTAATGAAAACATTGTTGGGGTAAAACCTAAAGGGAAAGACCTAGCACCAAATCAAATTTGCCATCTGATCTAACTTCTGGAGGCAGTCAAAATGATCCTTAGAATTCTTCCCTACCTTATTCCTGTGCTGAGATACAGGCTGCTCCAACCTGCTGTAAAATGCTTGATTTCGAGAGTGAGCGAAACTAATGAAAACATTGTTGGGGTAAAACCTAAAGGGAAAGACCTAGCACCAAATCCAATTTGCCATCTGATCTAACTTCTGGAGGCAGTCAAAATGAGCCTTGGAATTCTTCCCTACCTTATTCCTGTGCTGAGATACAGGCTGCTCCAACCTGCTGTAAAATGCTTGATTTCGAGAGTGAGCGAAACTAATGAAAAACATTGTTGGGGTAAAACCTAAAGGGAAAGACCTAGCACCAAATCCAATTTGCCATCTGATCTAACTTCTGGAGGCAGTCAAAATGATCCTTAGAATTCTTCCCTACCTTATTCCTGTGCTGAGATACAGGCTGCTCCAACCTGCTGTAAAAATGCTTGATTTCGAGAGTGAGCGAAACTAATGAAAACATTGTTGGGGTAAAACCTAAAGGGAAAGACCTAGCACCAAATCCAATTTGCCATCTGATCTAACTTCTGGAGGCAGTCAAAATGAGCCTTAGAATTCTTCCCTACCTTATTCCTGTGCTGAGATACAGGCTGCTCCAACCTGCTGTAAAATGCTTGATTTCGAGAGTGAGCGAAACTAATGAAAACATTGTTGGGGTAAAACCTAAAGGGAAAGACCTAGCACCAAATCCAATTTGCCATCTGATCTAAACTTCTGGAGGCAGTCAAAATGAGCCTTAGAATTCTTCCCTACCTTATTCCTGTGCTGAGATACAGGCTGCTCCAACCTGCTGTAAAATGCTTGATTTTGAGAGTGAGCGAAACTAATGAAAACATTGTTGGGGTAAAACCTAAAGGGAAAGACCTAGCACCAAATCCAATTTGCCATCTGATCTAACTTCTGGAGGCAGTCAAAATGATCCTTAGAATTCTTCCCTACCTTATTCCTGTGCTGAGATACAGGCTGCTCCAACCTGCTGTAAAATGCTTGATTTCGAGAGTGAGCGAAACTAATGAAAACATTGTTGGGGTAAAACCTAAAGGGAAAGACCTAGCACCAAATCCAATTTGCCATCTGATCTAACTTCTGGAGGCAGTCAAAATGAGCATTTGAATTCTTCCCTACCTTATTCCCTGTGCTGAGATACAGGCTGCTCCAACCTGCTGTAAAATGCTTGATTTCCAGAGTGAGCGAAACTAATGAAAACATTGTTGGGGTAAAACCTAAAGGGAAAGACCTAGCACCAAATCCAATTTGCCATCTGATCTAACTTCTGGAGGCAGTCAAAATGATCCTTAGAATTCTTCCCTACCTTATTCCTGTGCTGAGATACAGGCTGCTCCAACCTGCTGTAAAATGCTTGATTTTGAGAGTGAGCGAAACTAATGAAAACATTGTTGGGGTAAAACCTAAAGGGAAAGACCTAGCACCAAATCCAATTTGCCATCTGATCTAACTTCTGGAGGCAGTCAAAATGATCCTTAGAATTTCTTCCCTACCTTATTCCTGTGCTGAGATACAGGCTGCTCCAATCTGCTGTAAAATGCTTGATTTCGAGAGTGAGCGAAACTAATGAAAACATTGTTGGGGTAAAACCTAAAGGGAAAGACCTAGCACCAAATCCAATTTGCCATCTGATCTAACTTCTGGAGGCAGTCAAAATGATCCTTAGAATTCTTCCCTACCTTATTCCCTGTGCTGAGATACAGGCTGCTCCAACCTGCTGTAAAAATGCTTGATTTCGAGAGTGAGCGAAACTAATGAAAACATTGTTGGGGTAAAACCTAAAGGGAAAGACCTAGCACCAAATCCAATTTGCCATCTGATCTAACTTCTGGAGGCAGTCAAAATGAGCCTTAGAATTCTTCCCTACCTTATTCCTGTGCTGAGATACAGGCTGCTCCAACCTGCTGTAAAATGCTTGATTTCGAGAGTGAGCGAAACTAATGAAAACATTGTTGGGGTAAAACCTAAAGGGAAAGACCTAGCACCAAATCCAATTTGCCATCTGATCTAACTTCTGGAGGCAGTCAAAATGATCCTTAGAATTCTTCCCTACCTTATTCCTGTGCTGAGATACAGGCTGCTCCAACCTGCTGTAAAATGCTTGATTTCGAGAGTGAGCGAAACTAATGAAAACATTGTTGGGGTAAAACCTAAAGGGAAAGACCTAGCACCAAATCCAATTTGCCATCTGATCTAACTTCTGGAGGCAGTCAAAATGAGCCTTAGAATTCTTCCCTACCTTATTCCTGTGCTGAGATACAGGCTGCTCCAACCTGCTGTAAAATGCTTGATTTCGAGAGTGAGCAAAACTAATGAAAACATTGTTGGGGTAAAACCTAAAGGGAAAGACCTAGCACCAAATCCAATATGCCATCTGATCTAACTTCTGGAGGCAGTCAAAATGATCCTTAGAATTCTTCCCTACCTTATTCCTGTGCTGAGAGACAGGCTGCTCCAACCTGCTGTAAAATGCTTGATTTCGAGAGTGAGCGAAACTAATGAAAACATTGTTGGGGTAAAACCTAAAGGGAAAGACCTAGCACCAAATCCAATTTGCCATCTGATCTAACTTCTGGAGGCAGTCAAAATGATCCTTAGAATTCTTCCCTACCTTATTCCTGTGCTGAGATACAGGCTGCTCCAACCTGCTGTAAAATGCTTGATTTCGAGAGTGAGCGAAACTAATGAAAACATTGTTGGGGTAAAACCTAAAGGGAAAGACCTAGCACCAAATCCAATTTGCCATCTGATCTAACTTCTGGAGGCAGTCAAAATGATCCTTAGAATTCTTCCCTACCTTATTCCTGTGCTGAGATACAGGCTGCTCCAACCTGCTGTAAAATGCTTGATTTCGAGAGTGAGCGAAACTAATGAAAACATTGTTGGGGTAAAACCTAAAGGGAAAGACCTAGCACCAAATCCAATTTGCCATCTGATCTAACTTCTGGAGGCAGTCAAAATGAGCCTTAGAATTCTTCCCTACCTTATTCCTGTGCTGAGATACAGGCTGCTCCAACCTGCTGTAAAATGCTTGATTTCGAGAGTGAGCGAAACTAATGAAAACATTGTTGGGGTAAAACCTAAAGGGAAAGACCTAGCACCAAATCCAATTTGCCATCTGATCTAACTTCTGGAGGCAGTCAAAATGAGCCTTGGAATTCTTCCCTACCTTATTCCTGTGCTGAGATACAGGCTGCTCCAACCTGCTGTAAAATGCTTGATTTCGAGAGTGAGCGAAACTAATGAAAACACTGTTGGGGTAAAACCTAAAGGGAAAGACCTAGCACCAAATCCAATTTGCCATCTGATCTAACTTCTGGAGGCAGTCAAAATGATCCTTAGAATTCTTCCTACCTTATTCCTGTGCTGAGATACAGGCTGCTCCAACCTGCTGTAAAATGCTTGATTTCGAGAGTGAGCGAAACTAATGAAAAACATTGTTGGGGTAAAACCTAAAGGGAAAGACCTAGCACCAAATCCAATTTGCCATCTGATCTAACTTCTGGAGGCAGTCAAAATGATCCTTAGAATTCTTCCCTACCTTATTCCTGTGCTGAGATACAGGCTGCTCCAACCTGCTGTAAAATGCTTGATTTCGAGAGTGAGCGAAACTAATGAAAACATTGTTGGGGTAAAACCTAAAGGGAAAGACCCTAGCACCAAATCCAATTTGCCATCTGATCTAACTTCTGGAGGCAGTCAAAATGAGCCTTAGAATTCTTCCCTACCTTATTCCTGTGCTGAGATACAGGCTGCTCCAACCTGCTGTAAAATGCTTGATTTCGAGAGTGAGCGAAACTAATGAAAACATTGTTGGGGTAAAACCTAAAGGGAAAGACCTAGCACCAAATCCAATTTGCCATCTGATCTAACTTCTGGAGGCAGTCAAAATGAGCCTTAGAATTCTTCCCTACCTTATTCCTGTGCTGAGATACAGGCTGCTCCAACCTGCTGTAAAATGCTTGATTTCGAGAGTGAGCGAAACTAATGAAAACATTGTTGGGGTAAAACCTAAAGGGAAAGACCCTAGCACCAAATCCAATTTGCCATCTGATCTAACTTCTGGAGGCAGTCAAAATGATCCTTAGAATTCTTCCCTACCTTATTCCTTGTGCTGAGATACAGGCTGCTCCAACCTGCTGTAAAATGCTTGATTTCGAGAGTGAGCGAAACTAATGAAAACATTGTTGGGGTAAAACCTAAAGGGAAAGACCTAGCACCAAATCCAATTTGCCATCTGATCTAACTTCTGGAGGCAGTCAAAATGAGCCTTAGAATTCTTCCCTACCTTATTCCTGTGCTGAGATACAGGCTGCTCCAACCTGCTGTAAAATGCTTGATTTCGAGAGTGAGCGAAACTAATGAAAACATTGTTGGGGTAAAACCTAAAGGGAAAGACCTAGCACCAAATCCAATTTGCCATCTGATCTAACTTCTGGAGGCAGTCAAAATGAGCCTTAGAATTCTTCCCTACCTTATTCCTGTGCTGAGATACAGGCTGCTCCAACCTGCTGTAAAATGCTTGATTTCGAGAGTGAGCGAAACTAATGAAAACATTGTTGGGGTAAAACCTAAAGGGAAAGACCTAGCACCAAATCCAATTTGCCATCTGATCTAACTTCTGGAGGCAGTCAAAATGGGCCTTGGAATTCTTCCCTACCTTATTCCTGTGCTGAGATACAGGCTGCTCCAACCTGCTGTAAAATGCTTGATTTCGAGAGTGAGCGAAACTAATGAAAACATTGTTGGGGTAAAACCTAAAGGGAAAGACCTAGCACCAAATCCAATTTGCCATCTGATCTAACTTCTGGAGGCAGTCAAAATGAGCCTTAGAATTCTTCCCTACCTTATTCCTGTGCTGAGATACAGGCTGCTCCAACCTGCTGTAAAATGCTTGATTTCGAGAGTGAGCGAAACTAATGAAAACATTGTTGGGGTAAAACCTAAAGGGAAAGACCTAGCACCAAATCCAATTTGCCATCTGATCTAACTTCTGGAGGCAGTCAAAATGATCCTTAGAATTCTTCCCTACCTTATTCCTGTGCTGAGATACAGGCTGCTCCAACCTGCTGTAAAATGCTTGATTTCGAGAGTGAGCGAAACTAATGAAAACATTGTTGGGGTAAAACCTAAAGGGAAAGACCTAGCACCAAATCCAATTTGCCATCTGATCTAACTTCTGGAGGCAGTCAAAATGAGCCTTAGAATTCTTCCCTACCTTATTCCTGTGCTGAGATACAGGCTGCTCCAACCTGCTGTAAAATGCTTGATTTCGAGAGTGAGCGAAACTAATGAAAACATTGTTGGGGTAAAAAAACCTAAAGGGAAAGACCTAGCACCAAATCCAATTTGCCATCTGATCTAACTTCTGGAGGCAGTCAAAATGATCCTTAGAATTCTTCCCTACCTTATTCCCTGTGCTGAGATACAGGCTGCTCCAACCTGCTGTAAAATGCTTGATTTCGAGAGTGAGCGAAACTAATGAAAACATTGTTGGGGTAAAACCTAAAGGGAAAGACCTAGCACCAAATCCAATTTGCCATCTGATCTAACTTCTGGAGGCAGTCCAAAATGAGCATTTGAATTCTTCCCTACCTTATTCCTGTGCTGAGATACAGGCTGCTCCAACCTGCTGTAAAATGCTTGATTTCGAGAGTGAGCGAAACTAATGAAAACATTGTTGGGGTAAAACCTAAAGGGAAAGACCTAGCACCAAATCCAATTTGCCATCTGATCTAACTTCTGAGGCAGTCAAAATGATCCTTAGAATTCTTCCCTACCTTATTCCTGTGCTGAGATACAGGCTGCTCCAACCTGCTGTAAAATGCTTGATTTCGAGAGTGAGCGAAACTAATGAAAACATTGTTGGGGTAAAACCTAAAGGGAAAGACCTAGCACCAAATCCAATTTGCCATCTGATCTAACTTCTGGAGGCAGTCAAAATGAGCCTTGGAATTCTTCCCTACCTTATTCCTGTGCTGAGATACAGGCTGCTCCAACCTGCTGTAAAATGCTTGATTTCGAGAGTGAGCGAAACTAATGAAAACATTGTTGGGGTAAAACCTAAAGGGAAAGACCTAGCACCAAATCCAATTTGCCATCTGATCTAACTTCTGGAGGCAGTCAAAATGAGCCTTAGAATTCTTCCCTACCTTATTCCTGTGCTGAGATACAGGCTGCTCCAACCTGCTGTAAAATGCTTGATTTTGAGAGTGAGCGAAACTAATGAAAACATTGTTGGGGTAAAACCTAAAGGGAAAGACCTAGCACCAAATCCAATTTGCCATCTGATCTAACTTCTGGAGGCAGTCAAAATGATCCTTAGAATTCTTCCCTACCTTATTTCCTGTGCTGAGATACAGGCTGCTCCAACCTGCTGTAAAATGCTTGATTTCGAGAGTGAGCGAAACTAATGAAAACATTGTTGGGGTAAAACCTAAAGGGAAAGACCTAGCACCAAATCCAATTTGCCATCTGATCTAACTTCTGGAGGCAGTCAAAATGATCCTTAGAATTCTTCCCTACCTTATTCCTGTGCTGAGATACAGGCTGCTCCAACCTGCTGTAAAATGCTTGATTTCGAGAGTGAGCGAAACTAATGAAAAACATTGTTGGGGTAAAACCTAAAGGGAAAGACCTAGCACCAAATCCAATTTGCCATCTGATCTAACTTCTGGAGGCAGTCAAAATGAGCCTTGGAATTCTTCCCTACCTTATTCCTGTGCTGAGATACAGGCTGCTCCAACCTGCTGTAAAATGCTTGATTTCGAGAGTGAGCGAAACTAATGAAAACATTGTTGGGGTAAAACCTAAAGGGAAAGACCTAGCACCAAATCCAATTTGCCATCTGATCTAACTTCTGGAGGCAGTCAAAATGATCCTTAGAATTCTTCCCTACCTTATTCCTGTGCTGAGATACAGGCTGCTCCAACCTGCTGTAAAATGCTTGATTTTGAGAGTGAGCGAAACTAATGAAAACATTGTTGGGGTAAAACCTAAAGGGAAAGACCTAGCACCAAATCCAATTTGCCATCTGATCTAACTTCTGGAGGCAGTCAAAATGAGCCTTAGAATTCTTCCCTACCTTATTCCTGTGCTGAGATACAGGCTGCTCCAACCTGCTGTAAAATGCTTGATTTCGAGAGTGAGCGAAACTAATGAAAACATTGTTGGGGTAAAACCTAAAGGGAAAGACCTAGCACCAAATCCAATTTGCCATCTGATCTAACTTCTGGAGGCAGTCAAAATGAGCCTTAGAATTCTTCCCTACCTTATTCCTGTGCTGAGATACAGGCTGCTCCAACCTGCTGTAAAATGCTTGATTTCGAGAGTGAGCGAAACTAATGAAAACATTGTTGGGGTAAAACCTAAAGGGAAAGACCTAGCACCAAATCCAATTTGCCATCTGATCTAACTTCTGGAGGCAGTCAAAATGATCCTTAGAATTCTTCCCTACCTTATTCCTGTGCTGAGATACAGGCTGCTCCAACCTGCTGTAAAATGCTTGATTTCGAGAGTGAGCGAAACTAATGAAAACATTGTTGGGGTAAAACCTAAAGGGAAAGACCTAGCACCAAATCCAATTTGCCATCTGATCTAACTTCTGGAGGCAGTCAAAATGATCCTTAGAATTCTTCCCTACCTTATTCCTGTGCTGAGATACAGGCTGCTCCAACCTGCTGTAAAATGCTTGATTTCGAGAGTGA